>NW_017307187.1:517072-541618 GCF_000935625.1 Nanorana parkeri
TATAAATAATAATAAATTAATAAATACATACTCAGGCACAGAGACAACAAATATATTAATGCGTGTGTACTGTAATTATATGCTTGTACAAGTAAAGGATAGTAATAAACCATGCTTATTTAACGGTGACACATTTTTACAATCTACCCTCCCCCAAAAATTAATTAAATAAATAAATAATAGCTAATTTAGTACAGTGTTCTATGTTCAGAGTTTTAGAAAGAAAAAACAATCTGTTCCCAAACTAACAACATTTGGATGTGCAATTAATCAGATATAATTGCATGTTGCTACAAAGTCTGACAATGTCTGCTTTAATTGTACAATGTAAAATGACAAAAGGTGGCTGCTGCATTTTTTTTAGCAATTACCTGTAATGTTGAGAACTTTTTACCTCTCTCGGATTTCTGCTATTGTCAGATATGTAACATTTGTTCTGATTTTCACTGCAGATAACTTGGCAACGACCAAAGCAAATTAAAAAGTAAACATGATGTCAGCGTGCTGCGATGTGATACATTTGCTTGAAATCTTTTGACACAGTCACCCAAATAATGCAAACATTGCATGCTTGATTAGAGTTTATGTGAATTGTTTGTTATATTTGGAGCCGGAACACAGCAAAATCCACAGGTAATTAATCAAGATGTGATTTTTTTTATTCCATCCAATGCAATAGGATTTAAAGTAGGGATGCACAGATACTTTTCAGATACCAGTGCCGATACTTGCCATTTTCATGAGAACTACCAGGGTTGCAGCGGTTGCAGCTGGGACCTAGCTCTGGCACTCCACCCCTGTCCTGAAATCATTAGTCTGTATTGTTTAAGAAAAACTGTCACATGACCATAAACAAAACTGTATCAGTACTCGTACTTGTAAGTACTTGGGCAAGTACCAGTACTCGTACTCGCAAAACTGGTATCTGTGCATCACTTTATTTATATTTATAAAAACAAAATCATACATTAAAACAGAGATGTACAAATCCCAGGCGCTCCGTGTGCTGCTTACAAATGATAGCTGCATCCTAACTTTTGAATTTTTCTCTAGTCTAGTCATGGAGCTGGAAAAGTATCTGTACTTGTCAGTACAGGGTTAAGTTTCCATGTTAAATATGTTTACATCACGTTCCTCGTACCCAGAAAAAATGTTTTTTGGGCAGTGTAGCCTCTGTGGAGTGGTGTTCGGGATATGCGGGAAAGGGGTGTTTTCTGTTTGTCTTGATCTATTGTTTTTCTTAACCCCTTCATGACTGAGGCCCTTTTTTCATTTTTTGCACCCATGTTATATTCCACATTTTAGGCCTGAAAATGACGTAAAACCCCCACACATTATATATTTTCTGAATGCCAAGACCCTATAGAATAAAATGGTGGTAGTTGAAAATTTTTATGTTGCGCAATATTAGCGCAACTCCTTATTATTTTCCCATCTTTGCTGTTTAGGGAGAGGTATATGTATGTATATATGTGTATATGTGTGCATATATGTGTGTGTGTGTATATATATATGTATATATATATATATGTGTACTTTTTTTACAATATGAAATAATATTCTTTCTGGTCGTAATCTATGAACTTTACCTTTTAATACTGCATATAATACTGCACAGATTGCTTCCATTATGCATGACATAATGCGGGCTTGTGGGTCATTGTCTGACCTTTGCGGGGGGGCTGGCTTTCGATGACTGCAATGCTAAATGGGCAGTGTGCGCGTGCGCACACCGACCCGTTCGGCAGTCATCTCTGGATCATGTTAAAAACCAGCCAAAAATCGTACGATTCTCGGCTGGTTTTCCAACATGCTCGAAATACAAAAGTTGTGCGACCGTACATTAGAAACGGTCGCACGCCTTCCATACACTGCACGATTATCGTACGATCGCGGGATTTCCCACGATTCTCCCACAAGAATTGTGCAGTGTATGGGCACCTTTAGGCTGGCCATACTAAGAAGATATCTCCATACCTTTTGTTTCTGAATTCATATCTTTCCATCGTTGGCCACTCTAATGCTGGGCACACACCTTACAACCATTGCAAGACTTTTGTCTTGCGATGGTTGTAAGGTAATTAAAAAAACGTACAATCTACCTATCTTGGACAGGCAGATTGTACTTGCGATGATCAGCGGGGCGGGCTTCCGATGACCGCAATGCTGAACGGGCAGTGTGCGCTTGCGCACACCGGCCCGTGCGGCTTTTATCTTGAGAACATGCCACAAACCAGATGAAAATCGTACGATGTTCGGCTGGTTTTCGAACATGTTCCTAAAATAAAAGTCGTGCAACCTTACAGTAGCAGAGGTCGCACGGCTCCCACACACCTTACGATAATCGTACGATTTCGGGATTTCCCGCGATTATCGTAAGGTGTGTGGGCACCTTTAGTCACCCAGTGGCTACCACAGCTTTCTCCTGACACTGACAGACACATATCAGTACTATGAGTTTTTCTCCATTCTACATGGAGAAGTCAAGGATTGAGTGTCCTTAAAGTAAGATATGAGCTCTGAAAAACCTCCTTGCAGAATAGCAAACGTTTCTGACTACCTGTGTTCCGAAACAGCCCCGTAAGTACGCTCAGTATTCTCAAATTCAGGAGAAGTGTTTGTAATGATCAAACCACCTCTGGCCAGACCAATTCTTTTGCAGATCGGCCAAGAAGCAGAAACCTGGAGCAGTCCAATTTGTGTATTTACAGGCTGCTTTAATGAGCGTTGCAGTACCATTTAGATGTTGTCCCATTAGTTGGTTAAATAAAGGAGTGATCTCTCCCATAGATAGCAAGTCTCTAGTCTCATGATAAGGAATTCTTGTCAGCAACCTCACAATCACCTGAGCAGTCGTCCAGTGATCGATGGTTGCATTATCACTCCTGGCTACAGCAGGTTTCCTTTCTGCTTACAGCTACAGGCTACTTGTTAAGACCTCATGCCTTTATTGTCAGTCATCACACCTGAGACTGCAGCAATTAATATCTGGGTGGAGAAGGGTGTCTGCTTTTATTGTTCAACTAACCTTTAACCATTTAGAAGCCTAAGAGGGGAGGTAAAATGGCTGCATGCAGTTAATCAAGATGGCACCTAGCAGTAAATGGAATAAGTCATTATGTAAACATGAGGGACTGGTCACCACTGATATGCTACCTTCCCTCATATGCCTTTAGTGATTCATTTGTTTGCCATTAATAATTTATAGCAAACACTTTTACAGATACCCTTTTTATTATTTTGGGTGGAAGGTAGACTGGTTAGAAAGCACCATCAGGTGTTTTTAATTTTCTTTGTTCACGCTGGAAAGATTCATCCTATTTGTCCTGGAGGCCATTGTCACTGGGATTGAAATTGAGGTAAAATACAAGGTTCTGAGTTGTCACTGCAATTGTGCTCAGGAGGAAATCTTCCCATGCAGACACCTGTTCTTTTGACACCTGTTGTGGATTTACTCTCACTTCTCCTTTTACTACCTTTTGTATCTACAGGACAGGAAATGGAGAAAATCTCTACGAGGGCACACAGATGACCACTCCACTCATGTATCTCTGCTCACTCATGTATCTCTACTCACTCATGTATCTCAAACATAATGCTTATACACTATTTTGGCTTTAGATACACTTTAAGAGGGTTACAAAGGGATTTTTTACTTTTTCTTCTACCCTTCTCTATTCTTATCAGGTTTTAGACCTCCCTCAGTGGGATGCAGAGTGTGGTTGTCCTGTTTATTTTTTTCTTCTTTGATGTGTTTATTTCTACGTTTTTATTGTTACTATATTTGTATTCAATTTCCTAAAATAAAATAAAGAATAAAAAAAAGGGATTGAACAAAGATGCATGTTTGTCAAGGTCCAGAACACATGCCGGTATGTTATTTGGCGCGCGCCCAAGATAGCTGCCTCTCCTTCTACGTGCTTTGAGTCCCCAAGGAGACAAGTGCTATAGGAATACAAATTAAATCAAAACTAGGCAAAGGTCAACCTAAATATATCAAAACTCTTCAGCCCCCTACTACATCTGAAGGCAAGTTGATCCAGGGGAAAACAACAATCCTTTTTTTATGGGCGTGCCTATTTGCCTTAGTACACAGAATGAGCCAAAGTCCCATTATCATTAGATAATGCAATCTCGTGGCAGACCATGGAGCATCCTGTTATGTATATAATGAAGGTGAGTTTCATGCTTGGAACAAACAATATTCTCTACCGGCCTCAGGTACGGGTGAAGTGGGACCTGCTGATTGGCATCAGGATTTTGTGATGTGCATTTGATGTGGCTTCTGCAGCCGGTTGTTTGACCCTTGGGGTGTTGCTGCCTGTCCTATAGGTGCAGATACAGGAGGAGACCTTCCTAGTGGCAGCACTTATTTGTGTACTTTGGATTGATGTGCAAAGTAGCAGAGACACACGATTGTATTTCTAAACAAACAATACATTTAACATTAAAGGATCTCTATGTTTGAGGGCTGGCCATTTTCTCTACTTTCACCTCTCATTTAGTACAGTGAATGGTTGATGCATGTTGAATTGGTAATTACTTACTGTAAGTGTTAATAGAGATATTTCAGTGTTATTGTATGATTTCCATGTGCTGACTGCTATGGCTATGACAATGTCGGTAATTGATCGAATTTTCATTAGGTGTCATCATAAAGGCCATGTCAAACCCCATACACCATGCTATGCAGCAATATCTCTCAATGTATGGTCACCTATACCTGGACCAGATGGTATCTCTTATGTAACAAAATTAATCAAAGTAATGGAACAGGTCCTAGGATAGTTTTCCATGCTTTAGACACACGTTGTTGAGGGGAATTTAGCAAAACTGGAGCAGTCAGAATCTGGAGCAGTTGCCCGTGGCAACCAATCAGCATCTATATTCACTTTGCTCAGGTAAGATTTGAAAATGAGACAGAGAAGCTGATTGGTTGCAGTTGCAGATTTTGCCTTCTACAGTTTTGATAAATTCCCCCCATAATGGATTCATGCTTTACAGGAACATAAAGCATGAAAGCATAACATAAGTCTAAAGCATGGGAAACTGTCCTATGACTTGTTTCATTACTTTGATTAATTTGGTAATGATAGGAGTAATGCAGAGTAATCTAACTCAGCCTTTCTCAACCAGGGTGCCTTTTGGCTTCCTCAAGGGTGCCTTGAAATTGCCACATAGCCTCATGCCTTAGGCTTCTGATGTGCAGAGGACTGTGGATGTAAAAGCAGGGGATGCTTATTTGTGGAGGGGCTCCCTGTGTGAGAGGGGGGACTCTGATGTGAAGGGGAATCCTAATGTAAATGGGGGGCTTCTGATGTAAATAGGGACTCTGCTGTGAAAGGGGGGATTCTGATGTGAAGGGGATCTTCTAATTTGAATGAAGGACTCTGATGTGAAGGGGGACCCCATTTTTTGCGTTTTTGCGTGGGGTCCCCCCTTAAAATCCATACTAGACTCCTATCTGGGATAAAGATTTGGTATGGATTTGGAGTAGCCACATGTTTGTTTTTATATTTTGGACTGGGGTGCCTCGGGATGTTGCATACTCTTAAAGGGTGCCGTGACTGAAACAAAGGATGAGAAACATCACTGATCTAACTCATATGCATTTGTAGAAATGTATTCACTTAAACTAAAAGTATAAAAGTGCAAAAAAAAAAGCTATAAAGTTCACCATGTCAATCAGTAAACTATAAATAAAATAAAATGTTGGTACAAAAATGTACAATAAAATCCAAATAATCACTAAATAATAATATCGAATTGAACTGTCCAGATCATTCTTATCAGAAAGAAGTGTTTTCCTTTTGGTCAATTTGTTTTTTTCTTTTTGGTAAAATATATTTGTTAATTTGCTTGATCATATTTTGCACAAAAAAAAAAATCCAGTTACTATAGGTTTTACCTTCCTTCACTTTGAAATTAAATTGGATAAATGTATTATGTTTATAGCTCTTGTACTAAAGTGCATCATTTTAAATTCATGTTGAAATGAAGTGTGTGTGTGTTTTTTTTTAATTATTTAGTTTTCTTGATTGGTATTTGATTACCATTTTGGCATTTACATTTTCTGCTCCTTTCCTTTCTTTTCTCTTCATTGTGTAGTTTACATTTTGTAAACAAACATTACAAAAACAACACCCAAGCACGGCCCATGTGAAATAAAATGTAAATGGCGGGTTTGCTTCCACCCTGCTGCGCTCATTGAATAGAGACAGCTGCAAGATTTTTTGCTTAGAGCATGAATTAAAATCTGTACTCTACATTTCTGCTACTTTTAAAGTGTATCTAAACCCAAAAAACAAAATGTTATATGATAAATCTTACATTTCATACATTATTTAAACCCCCCCATCCCCCAAGAAATCTTATATAATAAATCTTATCAGTGTTAGATGTGGTGGTTGCATTCGTTTTCGTGTTTAAGGTTATATTACTTTGTTTTCATCTGGTGATCCTGCCAGTAACACATTTCTGGTCCTAGGGTAACAATGTTCACTCAATTAACTGAATTCTGAATTGAGAAAGCTAGTCGGATGACCAGCGAACCGTCTTTAAGATTTATTTTTTACAGATAGACTAAGCCTTGTATAAGCTCTAAAAGGGTGACTTGGACTAGGACTCTCTTCGCAACCCATTGCAAAAGCGATAGCTGCCTAAACAGCCAATTGCCAGGCATGAGCACAGTCACATGGGAAAATGGGGATTGAGTCACATGCTCCCCATATCTGGAAGTACCGATTGTTTCCAATCCCTCCAGAAGACTGAATGGTGGGAAACAATGGTAGGTGAACATATTTCGCTGAGAGGGGTGCCAGTTGGATTAAACTTTTGCCCTGCATAAGCAAAACACAGGTACACCTCTAAAGCAGTCTACAAACAGGCAAATGTCCCTTCTCCATAAGAGAGTTCATGTGTATGTGCAGCCATTTTTTTTTGTATAGAGGAAGGAATGGTTAAGATCTCTATGAGGTTTCTTTTTGTTGCATGTGACTTCTTTTCACTTCCTGTCCCAGATACACAACAGGAAGTGAGACAAACAGGGCTATTCACAAAAAGGTGAAGAGTTTGGAGAAGGCAGGAGAAGTGAACAGTCTAGGACAACATAGATGAACTGGAAAGTGAGCTGTATGGGAGAATTTTTCCAAATCAGCTATTTTGGCCTAGATTGTTCACTTCTCCGGCCTTCTCCAAACTCTTCACCCTTTAGTGAATAGACATGTAAATCTCTCCAATATGAGGGGAATTTCTGTCTTAGATGGTTGTCACCATTGAAAGGTTCCCCCCTCACCTCCTGTTCCTGTGACAATATTATAATTCACTTCTCGGCCTTTTGGATTTGACATTTGCCTGAGATAATGGAGGTCCCAAAGGGTTCTGGCCGGGGTAAAGGAAACTGAATTGAGGGTCCACTCACAAAAGAGTGGTCCGGGATATGGAGGGTCCCAGTTCCTCCTGATAGGATCTGATCTAGCTGGTCTGGCCATGGGCTGGGGTGCTGTACCCCCTGGGGATGGTGTCCCTGGGGTGCCAAAAAACCACTATGGGTTTGGGACCCTACTGTGTTTCAGTGGCACTAGGTCACGGCACCTAAAGCAAGTTCTGTCTTTTGGTTAGAATAGAGCAATTTTTATCTTGGCCATGTCTTGCACTGGCAGTTATTTATTTATCTACACGTTTTATACATAGTTACATAGAATTTGCGGTTGAATATGGACACAGGTCCATCAAGTTTAACCTTTGTGTGTCTGTGTGTGATTGTGCTTGTGTGTATGTGAGTCCTTGTGACCTTGTTTTTAAGTGTACCTGTACCCCTGTATGTTACGTAATTTAACGATTTAATACTCTCATGAATGCGCACTTTTGGCCCTAAAGGAAACCGAGGGTGGGGGTGCCTTGGGGCCCACCCTGACATTAGGGGAGAGGTTCTGTGGCCTCTATGGGTTTTCTTTATCTCTCCCCACTCAGGGGTTTCTCTTTGGGAGAGCCCTCACCAAGTACTAGCTAGACTGGCTTTGGCAAGTGCCTAAGGATCAGGGTTCCCCTGGCTTCGGCTAGGTGGACCAGGGTAGCACCCTGGAGAGTTCAGGGAATCATGCCCCTCCCCTTGGAGGAGGACCAAAAGCACTCTCATGCACTTTTTTTTAGTGAGTTGGAATTTCAAGATTTACCTTTTTTGTTTACAGGGAAAGTATGTTTATGATGCACCCACCATAGAATTTTGGATTTCCCATCACTTTTCATTTCTGAAAAAATGGCCTCCGGGACAAATAGAGAGAAAGACAGAAATAAAAACCTGTCAGAGGCTTAAACGAGGGATGCACGATAACGTTTTTTGGTATCGAGTACAAGTACCGATATTTATATTTCCATATTCGCCGATACCGAGTACCAATACTGTACTTACTGTAGCATGGAGCCGGCTTCCCGGGCAATCAGGAAGCCGGGCAGCATGTCATTACCCACTGCCTGGCTTCCTGATTGGCCGGGAAGCTTGCTCCATGCTGTTTGGCTGGTTGGATGCTGATATACCAGGACGCCAGCTTCCCAGCCAATCAGCATGGAGCTGGCTTCCCAGCCAATCAGGAAGCCGAGCCGAGAGTCATTACCCGCCCCCCGTCTTCCTGATTGGCAAGGAAGCCGGCTCCATGTTATCTTGCGGCACTGCCGGTCAGAGAAAATTTCCCTCTGGCCGGCAGTTCCAGTATCGGGGGGTAAGTATCAAAACATTTGGGTGAGTAGGAGCACTCGCCCAAACTACATCTGTAGTTTAAACCCTTCCTCTTGCTATCTAAAACAAAAATAAATATTTATTGCAATCAGTGCTCTGACACACATGCAGATATTCAATCGATCAGTACCGATTGCAAAAATCTCCACTCTCCAGCTCCCTATATCACTTGAATGAAGGGTCTGTGGTTTATGATTCATATTTAGTTCAAACCATAAATTTGCATCGAATGATCAACTGAATTATCATATTGATATGTATGTGGCCGCCCTAACAATCAGGATCTGCTACTGTTTGCAATAATTAGACTGCCTGAGGAGTTCATTATGAACTTCTTTAGCAAGGGTAGGCAAACTCAGCACTCCAGCTGTTGTGGAACTACAAATCCCATGAGGCATTGCAAGACTGTGACAGCCACAGGTATGAGTCCCGGAGACAGAGGCATGACAGGATTTGCAGTTTCACCACAGCTGGAGTGCCTACCTCTGCTCTGAGAAGGTCTGATAATCGCAAAGGGAAAGATGGCCATACACTGCTGGAAATTTAGACTAATTTCTGTGAATTGGTCAACATCTTAACCATGGGCGGCCTTGCTGGCACCACCTGACTCAACAAAATTCGTGGAAAATTGCTGATGGAAGAGTGACTGCAAGCAATCAGCTGCAATCAATGTTCAGGTATTCTTACAGCTTTTGGCTCCAGCTGTCAAAATGCAATAGCCAGCAGGGCAGGACAGAGATTCCTCTATCCAAGCTGATTATCATAGATGACAGAATCAAGCAATATTTACACATATGTGTACGGCCAGCTTAATTTGTAAGCATTTGCTGCAACTATTGAGATGTCTAGAGAAGGATGAAGGTACAAGGCAAAGGGAGGACACACTTGATAAATAACGTGTGACTCTTCTCAGCATGGAAGCACATTTATCCACCATGAAAAGAGCCGGCTCTCACTTTCTGTGTGTGTCAGCAGGGGTCAGACAGGACACTTTCTCCTCTATACCATCCAGCTAGCAGTAATATTCTGAACCTGGCTGTACTGCTTTTGCCTGCACGAGGAATGGGTCGTATTAAAACCATATTCTCGGACCATCCAGTATAAATAAAAACTATAAAAGTGATTATTACATACAGTGATTTTTAATGCTATTAAATGGTCTACTTATTACATCAGACCCCCTCTTCCATAGCAATTTGCCACATTATGCTGTAGATGGGTGTCCCTTGGCTTTTTCACCGCCTAAAGCTGACCATACACCTATAGATTATCTGCAGATTTTCTATGGTCAGCTGTAAAAAGTGCAACAGATTCCTCCATCTAAACTAAACTGTGTGGATGGAGGAATCTCCCACTGGGCCAAGCTTCAGTATCTTGCTAGTCGGCTCCACCGGCTGTCAAAATACCTGAACAATCTGATTGGATGCAGGCATCGTTCAGGTGTTTTGAGAGCCAGCGGGGCCGGCTAGAAAGATACTGACGCTTGGCCCAGTGGGAGATTCCTCCATCCACACAGTTTAGTTTAGATGGAGGAATCTGTTGCACTTTTTACATCTGACCATAGAAAATCTGCAGCAAATATATAGGTGTATGGCCACCTTTATGCCTGTTGGGGGAGTTGGTTTTGGGGGGTGCTGGTGGTGCATGTCTGGGGGGTTGGATGTGCTATTGGTGCACGCTATGGGTGGGGAAATTGGATCATCTGTCCTGCCCAACTCACTGACGTCACTGGTTGCCAGAAGCTGGGCAGGACACCGGTCAGAGCATCCCAGATTGCCAAGAGCTGAGCGGGGAGAAATGTATGGCCCTTACACATCTCCCCGCCAGGCTCTTTGCAACCTGGTGCATCTGGCTGGAAAGGGGGTGGCAGGCACACTGCTGATCCCCCCATGTGACCCAAACAGATACCCCCTGAGGCAACAGCCTCGGGCTACCTCATTATAGGAACAGCCCTGACTGTAGACAAAAAAAAACTTGCTGGAAAAAAGTTAGAAAATACAACTACCTTACCCCTGTGGCGTCAGGGATGTTCTAGGGATCTCCTGGCAATGCTGAAGATGCAGCAGCATCAGTTCACAAGATTACATAATTCTTAAGATCTCACCAAAATTATTGTGAAGTCACCTTCACCTCGAATGAATGGACTGGCAACGCACCAGTGCGCACAAGAAACCGGATATGCATAATTCTTGCGAGCACATATATTCCATGTGTGCAACGCATATGCTACAGAGGTTCATTGCCTTAGTGTGTTGGTGTTTCATTGGAAATGAATGGCACCGCAAGACCCTAATATAAGGATGGTACGTCACCATACGCTGCAGTAACGTTCATGTGAACATGCGCATTGCAGAAGCGTACCGCAACTGACAGGTGTGATGGGCCCGAAGTATAGTATTTAATGGTCATCAGTCTGCTACAGGCAGAAGGAAGCCCAATCTCCTCTACCCATGTGATCAGACTGCAATATTGTAATTCTGTAGCAAGTCACAAGGTTTCCAACTGGCTCAGTAGATCTTTAAATTGACTTTTAAACCCGGTACAGCCGACAGGGCTAACTACTGCCTACATTTTGGCTGATTCAGCAGGAATTATCTGAAATTCAATCTGTGTATGCAGGGGGTGACGCTACACTATAGGCTGCCTGAGGCCCGGAGGATGGGGGTGGTGGTGCACATTAACATAGTGTGGGAGGTTGGGGAGTGCTGGCGTTGTATGTTACGGGGGGGATTGGGAGTTGCACTTGTGATGCATGGTACATCTGGCTCTGTCCAGTGCCCTGCCCAGCTGACTGATGTCATTGGTTTCCAGGAGCAGAGTGGGGGACACCAGCCAGAGCGTCCTGCTCATCTCCTAGAAACCAATGACATCAGTGATCTGGATGGGACGTGAGAGCGTCACAAGTTGGTAAGAGCTCTTAGCAACCTGGGAGGCTCTGACTGGGATGAGGGGAACACTCCCCCCCACATGACCTAATGACCTAATGAGATGCCTGCCTCATTATAGGGACAGCCCTGCATGTATGGCTAGCTTTAGTGGATAGGGTTCATTGTTAGAGCGCAGGTTAAGTATGGAAATTCATGTTAGGCTTTGTAAAGGGGAAGAGTTAATTGTTAGAGACTGCTTAACAGCCAGGGATAAGACAACAGTTGGGACGTTTTTAATTTTTTTGTGCAAGTGTTTCTGGAGCATTAAATCTCACATTCTGCTTCATTTGGAATTCATTATAATGGCCAGCCACATATTATGCGTTTTTCATTCCAGCCAATGAGATTCAATTCAGTGGAATTTTCTTCATCTGCCTATCTGGGGTCCACTGTGATATGTCTGGCAACATTTGTTTTAAACGGTATATCTATTATTATGCAGTGATGAGATTGTGGGAAGAATTTGTGTAATATTTTGAGGAAGCGATAGTTTGCAAAGTTTTGCGAAACGCGTTGAGGCATATCTTCTCTACTGGCTGTACCTGCATTCAATACACCCTTACATATATGGACTACATGTATGTATAATAAGTACAAATGAGGGATGTTCAGATACCAAGTACCACACTCGGTACAAGTACAGATACGTTTCCAGCTCCAAGGCTAGACTATAAGCAGCTGTCATTTGTAAGGAGCACACGGAGCTCCTGGGGTTTGTGCATCGCTGTTTTAATGTACGATTTGTTTTTACAAATATATATAAGGGATGCACCGATACCATTTTTTCAAGTACTGATACTTCTCCAAGTAATCACAGATACAAGTACTGATAAATTTTTGTTTATTGTCATGTGAAAGTTTTTCTAAAACAATACAGACTAATGGTTTCAGGACAGTGGTGGAGCACCAGAGCCCGGTCCCAGCTGCAACCGCTGCAACCCTGGTAGTTCTGGTGAAAATGCCAAGTATTGGCACTGGTATCTGAACATCCCTAGTACAAATATTATGCCTGTGGCACACAATTGAGAGTGGTAAATGATTCAGTCAACAAATGAGACAATCTCTCAGGATATGCTATGATATGTAATATATTAATTATTGCTACATAAGACTTGGGATTGTATTTTTATGATTATGGGTTTCAATAGAGATGGATTGTTTTAAAAGAAACTAAACAAAACTATGGTGTGAGTACCATTAAAGTCCGGCATCCAATCCAGAGTTTAATCCAGATTGTTGTAGATAATTCAATTTTTCCAAATTCACCTGGGAAAGTGGAATGACCCTTTAAGTAGGGTATGCATAGTTAGAATTTCATACAAACAAAATCGATTTCGGAAAGTTCGTTCGACTTTCTAATAGTTGGTGATCAGTGTCGACCGCAGAACTGAAAAAAAGTTGAAGGAGCACATTGGAAAATGTTTCTCGATCTTAAGAATTATGTAATCTTGTGAAGAGTGAACGTGGTTTTTATTTGGGAAACTCCTTTTATTCTATAAAATAGAATGTTAAATCAAAATGAAAATCAGACAAATGTTCAAATGACATTTGTCAAGTCTCTGATGGCATTATCGATTGCTGCGATGATATTTTTCATACGGATGTTCGTTCATTTAAAAATCGACCAGGATATAGCCTACCTTAGGGTTAGGACGTGTTGTATTGTGTCCTCATTCAGTTTCCAAACATTAATACATTGAATCACTGGTGTATGTAATGTGTGGTGCAGCGTGTATCTATGGGACCTACTTTCTTTTGGTTTGGTGAATAGTAGTTGTGTGGTCCGGCCAGCACACAAAGTGGCGCATTACACATTTAGGATGGTTATAGGGTTGCCACCTTTTTTTCAAGCCGAAAACCGAACACTCTAGCAACGTGCTGACATTTTTTGGGGAGAAAGAGTTGTGGTTTATTCATATGTAAATAGCGCCACCCATTTATATGTAAATATCACAGTTGAGACTATTTTCAGTGGGGGCCCAGTAGCCCCTACTTTAATTTTGGTTGCCCCTGTCTGCCTGACATCTTGTGTCCGGGTTTCTGCTGCCATGAAACCTGGACACAGCATTCAAAACCCGGACTGTGTGGGTGAATTCTGGACAGGTGGCAACCATAGATGGTGACCATACCATTGTTTGCAAGCAGTGTACTTGATGGCATTACATGGGACCAGGGTCTTTATGACTTCTCTAGAGGGCTATAAGAAAGGAGTTGTAAAGTCCCAGCATATCCTCTCCTGTTAAAGCATCAGCATTGTAATAGGAATACATATTGGAGTTGTTTTTGATAATGCAATCAAAGCTTTCTTGAAAAAATCCCTTGTGTGTAGTGAGTGGTGTTTTCCGTCTGCCCATCATTTCCAACACCTTCCCAGATTTCCAGTGGGCTTTGCGTCTCTTTCCCTGCTGCTTGATGTGATCCAATCTCCATTTCTCTAGACTACATATCCCATCATGCATTGCTTCCAGCAAGCAATGATAATGTTACATTGTTCAGACAATGAGTTGTAGTTCAAAAGGCAGACTAAGTTAGAGTTGTTTCACAAGGAAGTGCATATTCATTGTAGATAAACCGACACATGAAAACGATCCACTAGATGCAAACTTTATTACTGTGTCATGAAAAACAGCAGACAAAAAGGCTTATGCATTTCAGCCCTATACTTAATCCTAGCATAGGAAGTACATATTCACAGGGATGAGTCAGTGCATTGAGGAAGTCCATCCTTTGGGCATCTTTAATAAGTACGTTTACAAACTTCTAGATGGATATGGTTATGAGGAGATGGGATAGAACTTATGGAAATTCAATATAGAAATACAGATTTCGTTTTTGGTTTTTGACCACAGATACCCTTTAAGCACCTCCATCCTCAGAGACGCTCGTTATTGATTTAAAACTTTATTTTTATCGAGCAACTGTTTCATAAAAACTCTTCCTATTTGCATCATTTCATTGAACCCTCTATGACCACACGCACACACATTGAGTTTTCTGTCTCTGTTTTCCATCCTTTTGTTTCTGAAATCACACGACAATAGATCATGAAAAGGACTTAGCAAAATGTGTTCATGACCTTGCTGCTTCTAGCTGTGATTGACTGAAACTTCTATGTTGAGCAGTTCCCTCTTTGCTATCTCCAGTCCCGATCTGCTGGTACAGTGCAAACTGAAGACAAGATAAATGTAAACAATGCAGCATGTAAGAGGTTATATCCAGTGGTGTATTATGGTCAGGCGCTCCTTTGGCTATTGCCGCTGACTGCCTCACTGGTTTGGGGGCCGCATTCAATGTCTTGTTGGCCTTGCGGTAGATATGCCGCTGCTTATATCTACAGGGTTGCTTGGTATCCATAGATGTAATAGACCTTATTTGCATGGCTGATTAGGGCTGTACACCACAAAGAATCAGTGTAAAGCTGTGGCTGGGTTAACAGGTGTTTGTGATCAGCCATGGCCAGGAACCCTGTATAAATCAATGGTAGGCTGAAAAAAGCCGCAGTTTTGCGCACATGTAAACACATGCAGAATGGTTGCATGCAGCAAGGGACAGATGAGCGCCCCTGTATGCAGATAACGTATGGTAAACACCTGTGACCCCTGCTGCAGCTTTATGCTGATTCTTTGAGGTGTACATGCAAATGAGGCCTTTATCAAGCTGTTTTTTTCAATCAGACAATAGGCTTTTCAGGGGGTGTCTTATTTGTGTATCACTCAGCTGTAGATCCTCAAATCATCTCTGAATTGGTGCTGACACTGTCCTTCCTTCTGGAGGGGGCTACTTTTGTGCTCCATGGTCTCTGTGTGTGTTTAAAGTAGCCACTGCTCCAAGCTCACTCCCGTGATGGACTATAACTTCCATACAAAATAGTAAACTAATCCTGATATTGTAGTCCATCAGGGGAGTGAGCTTGGAGCAGTGACTACTTTACACACACAGGGACCATGGGGAACAAAAGTAGTCACAATCCAGAAGGAAGGACAGTGTCAGCACCAATTCAGAGATGATTTGAGGATATACAGCCGAGTGATACACAAATAACATACATTTTTGGTAATAGTTCAGGTACTTGAATGCATTTTAAGATGTAAGATTCCTGAGTTTAGTGCCACTTTAACAGACAGTCTCCCGCTGTGGCCCCTTTTGGTCAGACTGGGTGAAGATATAATGTCATTTGGGGAAAGTACAACACCCCCAAAGAATTATTCTCATAGAACAACACATAAGTGTCCCCCAATGTTAGGACAGTCAGCATATGATCCCTTTCCATCATTATTCCTTGCCCCAGAGTGCTCCTGTGTAGGGAAGTAACTGGCCAAGGTTGACATCACGTTCTATAAAGTCTATTGCCAGCTTTAAGAAGCCACTCACATGACTGTGCCCTTCCATTGTGTTCAGGTGATAAAAACCAAGTGCACTTGTTTAATGGCTGCCGGAGAAGTCGCCAATTCAGTCTCTAGTGTGGAAGATTTCTGTGAGGAAACAATGGGGAGTTCTCAGAATTCCATTCCCTTTCCTAAGATGATTCCTCAGAGGGAGAACAGAGAATGTTATCAGGAAATCAGAAGAAGCACCTTCCTTTATCTGAAGGAATTAGCATGTAATTACATAGCCAGCCCATTCCATGATAATATCTAACGAGACCTGATGCCTGCACTGCTGACTAATCACAGCTAATTGTAAACTGTGGCTGTGGAATTCACAGGTTCCGAGAAAGTAGGCCTGAGGGGATCTATACATGAGCGGAACTCATATGGATAACAATGAGATGAGAGACTTACCTCCATAACCAAAATGTATGCTGGCCATACACATAGCAGTTTACAAGACATTTCAACCACTTGCAAACCCCTTTTGATTGCTACATTGACAGTACAAGTAAAGCCACACCACACTTAACTTAGCATTCAATCACCTTTATTAATCAAAGATGTATTTGCACCCCATCAGACTCCTTAATCTGATGGTTTTAGCCCTATTGCAAGACTTAATCATAACGTCCCAACTGTGCCCGCCCCCTCCCCGTCCGTTTCTCCACTCAGAGCTGGAGGATCGGAGGAGGGAGCGGGGGAATCCCTGCGGGGAGTGGTGACTGACAGTCACTGCTCTCTGCAGGGAGATGATCGGAAAGTGAGCGAGCGACGGTATGTGTTCGCTCACTTCCTGATCTATAGAGACAACGTGTGACAGTTTCATTGTCACAGGTCGGCTTGAACTATGAGGTTGAGTGAAAATCACTCACCTCATAGTTCTCCTTTAAAGTGTATCCAAACCCAAAAACACAAATGTAATATAATGCATCTTACCAGTATTCAGCTGATGTGGCTGCATTAGATTGCTTTTTTTAGGTCACTTTTTCCATGTTTTTTTATTTTGGCAATCCTTCAAATAGCAAAATTCCTGTCTCTGTGTGGCTACGCTCACTTACTGCACTGTGTCTATGGAGGGAGCCATGGTTGTCACACAGACTGGGCATGCCTGGCTTTGTTCATCTCCCTCACATGGGGGGTGGAAAGCTTGGTACTTTAAAGAATAAAGATAAGATTGTTTGTGCTTTCAGTTCTGCTCACAGGACATTACATGGACACTGCATTTCTGACAGGATCAACAGGTACTTTCTGTACAAACAGTAAAGTCCTTGCTACTGCAAGGGAACCAGCACCACATACCCCAAAGCCCAGAGAACTGCAGGTTTCAGACCAACATGCGTAGCAAATCTGCATAGTTCTCCTGCTTGATCATACATTTATTGTATGAAAGGTATGCACAGGCACACAGACATCAACAGAGAAGCCTTGACACGCTTTGTACAAAGTGTTAAATCATAAGCACAGTATGCTTTCACCTGATTTAATAGCCCAACATAGAACAGCTATGTGGGAGTGTGGCGCGCTAGGATGACGTAGGTCGGGTGTGCCTCCCGCACACGAGCTCCACCATTCGATCCGAAAGCTACGGAAGTCCGGGCCGGACACTTTCCTCACCCTAACCCAATTCTGCCCGAACGGCTGAATGTGCTCTCCTCTCCAGCTCTCTTCTCACCCCAGTGGATCGCCCTGTACGTCCCGCCAGCCTACATTCGCAGAGCCATGGTGGCAGTGTAACAGACCGGATTTCCATCTCCCTCTGCTTCTTTAGCCCTGGACGCCCTGTCAGCTACAATCCGCAGAGCGGCAGCAGTGGTGAAGTGGACGGGAATCCACACCCCCACACCTTCCCCCTTGCCCTGCCTCTATAGTCTGTGAGACTCATTATCAGGGTTACCCGGGTAGATCACTAGCTGGTCTGGTAACTATATGCGGATTGCTTGCTGATTTCTTGCGGGCTATTGACAGCTACTGACATTTTTGGCAGATACCTGGCACATAAGTTGCTCAAAGGATCCCACAGATGGGGGGCAAGGGGAAGAAAAAGTAGAAACAGCCATCACCACAGCAGCTCCAGCTAACAGCATCAACGTGAAGGAATTCCTCTTCGAAGATCGGGACGTACTTCACAGGTACTCGTTCACGTTTTTCTCAGGGGGGGGATAATAGGATGTCAACACATGTTTCCCCCAATAAAGAGAATGGCCAGGACTGTTCCGGCAAGAACATCCAGGACAAAACCATCCAAAGCCACTCATTATGCCCCCAGGTCTATACTGAGGCGACGCCAAAAGAGAGAGAAGAAGAAAATAGAGATAGGACTCGGGGCGCGGATACCTCAAAATCGTATGGTCTACTGGCGGGAATGGAGCAGGAGGGGATAGAGCAACAGGATTTGGGACTATACTTGAGATCTCTCCCTACCAAAGAGGACATGGAAAGATACATAACTAGGTTGGAAACAACTTACAAAGAGGAAATACAAGTGTTAAAAACTGACATCTCACATATAGGAGCTAGAGTAAGAGGGCTAGAGGAAAACTTAGAAATAAGTTCTTCCAGACTGGATATACAACAGAAAATCATTAACAAGCAATCTGCTACGATCCAGGATATGCTATATAAAATGGATGATATGGAAAATAGGAGTAGACGTAACAATATACGGGTATGTGGTATACCAGAGACAGTAGAGCTGTCGGCCCTTTTTCCAACAATCAAACATACATTAAACGGAATAATGGATAAAACCCCAGAATCTTTGGAGGCAGTGTACAGAGTACCGGGATTTATTAAAAGAGATATAACAAGGCCCAGAGATGTGATCTGCCGCCTGCAAAATTATTCGGAAAGAGAAGCGATTTTCTCATCAATAAGAACTAAGAAAACAATAACACATGACGGATACACTGTGACTATTTTTCCGGATCTCTCAAAACAGACTTTGATGCTCAGAAGGGCCTTGAAGCCTTTGCTTGAAAACTTACAGAAGAGAGAAATAAGATACAGATGGGGGTTCCCTTTCCAATTAATAGCATATAGAGATGGGAAAACAGTAAAATTTAGGACACTAGAAGATCTCCCAACCTTCCTGGAAATATTAGAACTGCCCCTGCCAGATTGGCCTAAGGATTTAAATATAATTGGGGAAATACAAAGCCAGGAGTGGACTGTAGTGAATTGCTAATTAATATAATAGAGGAAGAGCGTGATCCTAACGGATAGGGGTGCTTTCTCCGTCCCCCCTGGATGGCCCCTCTGACCCCTTTAGATGGAGGAGTGTATTCTCCCGGGAAGAGGAAAAATAAGGCCTGGACATGTAAAAATATGATGGGAATGGTGGGGCGAGTGGGGGGGGGACCACATTGGGCGGACGCCTACTTGGCCCCCAACCCCAACACAGCCCATTGTCGTTTTGTTTTGTGTATGTTTATTTGTTTATTTTTTTTTTCTCTTATTATTGGGCTGGTTCTTGGTTGGTTAATGTAAGATGGGTAAAAGAAATGTACCACCTTACATACAAGAACACATTAATTGCATGGATGAAGTGAGTATGAATGGAGATATAAGGTTTAGATGGTATAAAAAGGAAACAAAAGGAAGGAATGGTGTAATGAAATTGCCTTGCTGTAATGTATGGGTTTTTGCCCAGGTCTTATGCTCAACCTTTTTAGAGAGATACTTCATTTGGTTATGGGTAGTTTAACACTAGTTACGAATAATGTTAGAGGTTTTAATACACCAGAAAAACGCTCTCAGGTCTTGTATCATTTCCACAAAAAAAAGGTGGATATTTTGTGCATACAAGAAACACACTTTAAGAAGGGGACACACACGGAGATAAGGAATAAATACTACACTAAATGGTATCATAGCACAAACTTAGAAAGTAAAGCCAAAGGGGTTTCGATAGGAATACATAAAATTTCACCACTGGAAGAAATAGATATAGTAGTAGATGAATGTGGGAGATATATTTTTATGAAATTTTTGTATTGTAATCAAAGGTATTCACTGGCAAATATTTATACACCGAACAACGAACAACACAAGTTTTGTTTAAAGATATTGAATAGATTTGAACTATATGCAGTAGGCACAAAATTGGTGATGGGAGATATGAATTTAACCTTTTACACAGAATTAGACACCACAAGTAAGCTACCCCTACCGGTAAAGGGGTTAAAAAAACTAAGAGCTAAAATGGATAAACTGGGGTTAGTCGACGGTTGGCACATATTAAACCCCAAAAGGAGAGACTATACCTATTTTTCCACAGTACATAAATCCTACAGTAGAATAGACCATGTCTGGATCCACCAGAGATTCCTAGACAATGACCCAGAGATAGAAATAGGCCAGATACTATGGTCAGACCATGCACCCGTAACCCTGACATTTAAAACTGAAAATAGACATAGAGGGAAGGGAACCTGGAGACTAAACGATAATCTTCTAAAAAAACAGAGTGCCAAGAAGAAGTAACATCCACAATAAAGAATTTTATAAAAGATCATCAAAAGGACACTACGTCAATTCCCATAAAATGGGAAGCTTTAAAAATGTGTTGTTAGAGGTATCTTAGTTAAACATGGCTCTAGATTAAAGAAAGAGAAGACATGTAAGTTGAAAGGCCTCTTTCGGAAACTAAGTGATTTGGAGGACATGAACAAGGCGAATGTAACCAATATAAATTACACTATCCAATTGAACGAGGTGAGAAGGGACATTCGCGAGGTTCTAGACCAACAAACACAAATTGCCTGGGACAAAAACAAAAAATACTACTATGAAGAGGGGGACAAATGTGGAAAGCTACTAGCCAGGAAAATACACCCTAGAACCCCTAAAACAAATATAACACAAATTAAAGATGTGAATGGGATTATTCAACACTCTCCGTCCTCCATAACAGAAACATTCAGAAAATGTTACGCTTCCCTTTATTAAATACGAGGTAGATATGCAGACTTGTCCTCGGACAGATATATAAGTAAAATGCGGAGTTACATAAAAGAGGCCAATATGCCGACATAAAGTAAAGAGGACGGGGAGGTGTTGAATTCAACATTCACAGAAAAAGAAATTAAAGACGCAATTACCTCCCTACAGGTTAGCAAGGCTCCTGGGCCTGACGGCTTTACTGCCAGATTTTATAAACAGTTCGAGGAACAACTAAGACCCTTCTTTACAGATGTCTTTAATTCTGTTACTGAGGTATGTCCCTTTTCCACGCAGACACTAGAGGCTCACATATCTTTAATACCTAAACCAGGGAAATACCTAAAAGAATGTGAACATTATCGCCCTATCTCACTTATAAATATAGATCTTAAACTATATGCAAAAGTTCTGGCCTCCAGACTAAAAAAATGTATGCCAAAAATCATACATATAGACCAAACTGGATTTGTCCAGGGGAGGGAGGCCAGAGATAGTACAACAAGGGTTATTAATTTGATAGGACTAGCGAACAAGGAGAACCAGGCACTATGCCTATTGTCAGTTGATGCTGAAAAAGCATTTGATAGAGTAAATTGGCTCTTCCTAAGGGAGTCTCTTGTACAGGCGGGATTAGGAGAGCAATATGTATCAAAAGTAATGGCCCTATACTCACATCCAACTGCAAAGGTAAGGGTTAACGGGGATGTATCAAACTCCTTCCCTATCTCTAACGGCACTCGTCAGGGATGCCCACTATCTCCCTTACTCTACGTTATAGTGATGGAAAAACTAGCAGCTACCATCAGACAAAATCCTTCGATCAAGGGCATATCTGCCAAAACACAACAACATAAACTTGCACTATACGCAGATGATTTACTTCTGTTCATAACCTCCCCACAGGTATCAATACCTAACATTGCGAAAATAAAGAATTTATAAAAAAATACCTAACATTGTTAAGGAATTGACGAAATACGGTGACTTGAGTAACTTTCATATTAATATATCAAAATCGGAATTCCTAAACATATCATTAACAGAAGAAGCGCAAAAGGGCATAAAAGAAGTTACTCATTTAGATGGAAGCCTAAGTATATAGTATATCTGGGTATAAACATTCCTAATGACCTTAATACACTCTATGCTATAAATTTCAAAGATTGGCCAGATAAGATATTCACACAGTTCCAAACATGGAACTGTGTGAATTTGTCATGGTTAGGGAGGGCTAATGTACTTAAAATGGATATCTTGCCCAACATATTATACAGGTTCCAGACAGTACCAAAGACTTAACTCAGCAGTAATAAAATTTATATGGGCCAATAGAGCCCCATGGATTAGTGTTAAAGTGCTAATGAGATAAAAAAAAAGAGGAGGCCTGGGAATTCCGGACTTCGCCTTATATCATAAAGCAGCACTATTAATAAGAATATTGGACTGGTTACATAGTAACCAAGTCAAGGGGGGAGTAAATTTAGAGACAGATACAGTCACTGTACCACTGAAGAATATTCCATGGTTGACAGTAGAGGCCAGACCACACATGAACACTATGCCATATCTAGTTAAACCAGTATTAAGAATCTGGGACAGAAGTATGTATAAATATAATCTATCATCTACTCCAGGCCCCATGACTCCCATAGCAGGGAACCCAAAATTTCCACCAGGCATGCAGGTGACTTCCTTCCTGGATATTGAGAATTTTCCCTACTCACGGATTTGGCAAGTTTTTGAAAAAGGCAAAGAAAATCTAAAACCAGAGCTCAGACCAGAGAAACAAAATTATGGAAAATTATGGATGGAGGCAACTCAATTAATGGACTATATTAGACACCTCAGGTCCTGTAAACCTCTGAACAGACCATTCACTATGTTTGAGAAATTATGTTTGCGGGAAACAAAAACTGAACACGCACTATCACAGGTCTATGGTCTGTTGAGAGAAGAAGAAGCTAAAGTACACACAAAATACATGAAGAGATGGGAACAGCACTTGAGGAGGGAGATTTCAGAAGAACAATGGGGGAGAATATTTATTATGACACATAGTTCTGTCAAATCCTCATTCCACTTCAAAATACTGTCTAGATGGTATAGATGCCCAGAAGGAATTAAACACATAAACCCAGGAGAGTCAGACAGATGCTGGAGATGTAGCATTGAGGAGGGAACTTACCTGCATATCTGGTGGAGTTGCCCTAAAATACAGGCTTTTTGGGAGTCAATATTTGAAATATACCACTCCATAGGCAACCTAAGTCTGGAGAATGACCCCACACTTGCACTGCTATCATTGATTCCTGGTCCCATAAAGAAGATAAAAACAGACATTATAAGATTTGTATTGGCTGCTGCAAGAGTCAATATATCAAGGGGCTGGAAATCAATGATTCCACCCTCATTAGAGAGATGGGAGACCACGAAGAAATAAGATATATGGAGGAAATGATCGCAGAGGATAACGATAAAAAGGAATTACACGAGAGTATATGGGAGAAATGGGAATTATACAGAAAGTCAGAAGTATTCAGGAGTCTGAAAAAGAAGGATTGAGAGGAAAGGAAGAGATATAGAGATGAAGCCCCCACGGGATATTTAGAAATACAATGGCCAATATATGATCAGCAAATTCACAGAGTGACTTAAAACAATAAATATTATTCAAACTTATTTTTTATAGTAGATTTTAAATGCATTCGACCGGTATGTATGGAGGTAATGATGAGGAATGAGGATAGAATGAAGGAGGAAGGGAGACCGAAGGTGATTTATTCATAAAATTAGAAGTGCAAAATGGGATAGATTGAATTGTCACAGGGTTTAACAAATAGAAATTTAGGTGGGTATAGTACTAGAGAAATAAAGGGATAACAACACTTACAGTTGAACACAACCAATTTAGAGTACACAGTTGGGTGTGGAGTACAATATAAGGCCTAAGAGGATAATGCGGTCTTAGCACAGGAGGGGTAATATAATTTATATCACATTATACACTTTAGTGGTTTTGTAATACCCTGTTTCTCCGAAAATAAGACCTACCCCGAAATTAAGACCTAGTACCATTTTTGGGAATTGCTAAAATATAAGACCTACTCCGAAAATAAGACCTAGTTGTGACCATTCCCATGGCCGCTAAGGCCTGAGGGGGAACTTGAATCGCTGCAGGAGAGAATCAGCAGTGCCAATGAAGCCAGCGCTAGAGGAAGTGAGGCGGCAGCGCAGGGAGCACACCCGCATAAGCCGATGTTTCCTCTATACCCCCGGCTCCTGCAACAGGCGGAGTGATACCAAATGCACTCGGCCTGTGAGGAATCTATAGTGAAAGTAAGCTTCGCTTTTTCTTATTACCAAATTGCTCTTGGAAAGGTAGGGCACCCCTTATTGCCCTGATTACCCTATTCTTAACTTTGCCATTTTGGATTATTCAATTTGGATTTGCATTAACTTTGGATTGTTATACATTAAAAACAAAAATAAGACCTACCCCGAAAATAAGACCTAGTGTGTTTTTTTGAGCTAAAAAAAATATAAGACAGTGTCTTATTTTCGGGGAAACACGGTA
>NW_017307187.1:541794-544060 GCF_000935625.1 Nanorana parkeri
AAGACCTACCCCGAAATTAAGACCTAGTACCATTTTTGGGAATTGCTAAAATATAAGACCTACTCCGAAAATAAGACCTAGTTGTGACCATTCCCATGGCCGCTAAGGCCTGAGGGGGAACTTGAATAGCTGCAGGAGAGAATCAGCAGTGCCAATGAAGCCAGCGCTAGAGGAAGTGAGGCGGCAGCGCAGGGAGCACACCCGCATAAGCCGATGTTTCCTCTATACCCCCGGCTCCTGCAACAGGCGGAGTGATACCAAATGCACTCGGCCTGTGAGGAATCTATAGTGAAAGTAAGCTTCGCTTTTTCTTATTACCAAATTGCTCTTGGAAAGGTAGGGCACCCCTTATTGCCCTGATTACCCTATTCTTAACTTTGCCATTTTGGATTATTCAATTTGGATTTGCATTAACTTTGGATTGTTATACATTAAAAACAAAAATAAGACCTACCCCGAAAATAAGACCTAGTGTGTTTTTTTGAGCTAAAAAAAATATAAGACAGTGTCTTATTTTCGGGGAAACACGGGTAGTTCTTTTTTAGGGAGGGGGCATTTTAAGAAATAGGAATATATTTTTGGAATAGAAACAATAGGGAATTCACACACAGGAGACAGTACACGGAGTATGATAAACACTTATGAAGTTAAGTCATATATGAGGGAAGAATTAGTAAAGGGTTTTTGGTGGATTCACTTTCTGCCTAGAGTTCACCTTCCTCCTTAAAAGAGGAGTAGATCCTGAATGAATGAAGAAATGGGTGTTATAGTAATAATGAAATACGAGGTTATGTAGTTTTTTTCCTTTTAATATATCTGTTTACACCCAGAAGTTTGTATATGAGTGATGTATATTTGTATATTGAAATAAACATATATTTACCAAAAAAAACAAAAAACATAGAACAGCGATGGAAAAATCCCCACCTCCTTTCAATCACATTGCAGCTGATTTTAACAGCAGAAGGTATATTGCCCTTGTACTTTGTGTGAAACGCGTCAAGGTATTTTCTGTACTTAAAATATTCTTGGCCTGAAAAAGAAAAACGTAAACGCATCTCAGGACTGGCAAGATGCAATATATCACATTTTTGTTTTTGGGTTTAGATATCCTTTAAGATATTCCCACCAGTATTCCCAGTTCTGCAAAACTGCCACTTCCATTACATTGATTAATGATGGTTCCACTGTCCCCGATGGATTCTCTATAATACAAACTAAGAAAATAATTAAAGAGCTGCGAGAAATTGATACCTTGCTTTGGTGGCGGAAACACAGATTACCATGGGGAGATCTCACCAGTGAGCGGGTGATCATGATGAACCCGAAACTGAAATATCTGCTGCACCTTATGCTGTCTGCCAATAAAAAGTCAACGAAGAGCGGCCCTCATTTATCAAACACTAAAAGCAAACCTACTCAGGGCAAAGCAACAGGTTTGCTTTAATATCCAGTATATGCTTACCTTTCCTTAGTTCCATTCATACTTCCAGGTATTGGGGAACATGTGACTCACTCCATGTGACATTGCTGTGCCAATTAGCACAAGCCACAGTAGCTCTGATAAGCTACAACTCAGGGGGAAAAGACAGGAAAGTAGATATATTAGTGTTGACACCTTTTCTTTCAGCGAAACCCAAACACTCTAGTGACATACAGAATTTTTGGGGGGAGAATGAGTCATGACTTATTCATATGTAAGTAGTGCGACCCATTAATATGTAAATATCACAGTTGAGACTATTTTCAGTGGGGGGCCAGCGGCCCCTATCTTAATTTTGTTTGCCCCTGTCTGCCTGACATCATGTGTGTGGGTTTCAGCTGCCATAAAACATGGACACAGCATTCAAAACCCGGACTGTCCGGGTGAAACAGGTAGCAGCCCTAGGATGTATAGATATACTGTGTTCCTAGTTAACTCCTTATTGACCCTTAGTTAACTCTAATCAGTCCTACGTAACTCTCTCCCCACTTTTTCCCTTCGCTATTATTTGTATGCTTTTTTTTATTTCTACTTTTTTATAACTATTAATGTTTAATTTTTTTTTCAATTATTTTGTTTTTGTTTGTAAAACCTTTATTTTTCTTTAGTCAGGGGCAAAGTTGAATGATTTTTTTTAACACATGCAAACGTCTGTAGTAGTGTAACTATAGCCACAGTAGCCCAGGCGGCTGCTATGGGGCCTGGGGGATTGGAAGGGGCCACCATTAGGTTGTTAAACCAAAAATGAAACATAAAACATGTGAAAATAATAGAGCACTGTGT
>NW_017307187.1:544113-560542 GCF_000935625.1 Nanorana parkeri
TTTGGCATCGTTACTCACAGCTCAGGAGAGGTAATCCGGGGGGCCCCATCACATTTTTGCTATGGGGCCTGTGATCTGTAGTTACGGCCCTAATCTGTATTTTAGAATTTAGTGCATCAAGCTGATTACAGGGATTCTGTCATTAGAGAAGTACAAGGGCTGTCATTGCTGGTCGTCTTCCGAAAAAGCAAAAAGACTTCAGTTTGCCAACACAATGCCCACTGGGATTGCCTTGTCATCAGCAGAGCATTGCTGGGAAATCTCATCTGTAATCTCTCAAGATCTCGAGGAAAGGCATTTTCCTCCCCTGAGATGATGTGCATGGTCACATGTCCTAGTCACATGTCTAGTCACATGTGCCAGAAATCCAGGAAGTGAAAGGAGAGCTAGTAATCTGCCCTTAGTAAACATGGCCACTGGAGAAGACTGGGGAAGAAAAGAGAAATAAGGTATGTGTTGCACTTCTGATGAATAAACTCCACAGTGCGATCGGGGTTGGGTGAAATGAGGGTGCTTTAATATGAACTGCAATAGAATGGAGGACACTCATCATCGAGGGAGCAAGTGTGTAACTGACTAAACAATAATACAGTATATGAAGCATAAAAACTGTGCAGGTACATAACAGAATTATTGTGATTGACATCCAAATGCAAAATCAACATGTGTGCTGGCTGCTGGGAACCAGTGGCGTAACAACCGGGGGTGCAGCAGGGGCGCGGGCACCGGGCGAAAAGAACATCCTCCCCCAAAGCTGTACTAAGGAAGATGCCACCTGTCCTATAATCACACTGCATTTACTTTCACTTGTCACTGGAACATTAGCTAGACCAGTTTAATCTATTCTGTTCCCAGTTATGCTTTTGAGAATAATCTCCCTTACCTGCAATAGAATGGAGGACACTCATCACTGAGGGAACAAGTGTGTAACTGACAGGAAGTTCCCCTCAGAAGCAAGTAACTAAGTTTCCCTTTCCACTTACAGTGCAGCATGTGTTCTGGTAAATGGGTCCTCTCTCTAAAAACAGGATTTTAGCTGAGAGTGTCAATGTGTCCTCATTAGGAGAACCTTAACATGTTATTTTTCATATTTTTTGTGGGGTGTCTATATTAACATTCTTTACATATGCAGAGAACACAAAGCCGGCAATTATCTAGAAGTATGTGTTTGTAGGTTGTCATTACTGAACATTTCTAAAGGTGTGTTTGTTGTTATAATAAAGATATGGGTAAAGGTCCGCTTTAAGCAAGACACAGCCAGACAAATCATATTTTTAGAAAAGGCCAGCAATGCAGGCTCCTGTACTATTGTCATGACAGAGTTCCTCGAAGGTATGAGCTGGAAATACGTGATTGCATTTCCCAAGGATTACCCATAGATGGCTCCATATAATAGGTATTCATGGTTCTCTGAAGTCTACTCTGCATGAGATGTTTGTAATCACTCGGCAGCTTGAGATTCTGAACATCTCAATGAAAAAGACGTCAGTGTGTTGCAAATGGAACGAGTGCCAAGTAGGGTTTAAGTTCAAATGATACAGCAGTTCAGAAAATATCTTTGCAGTTTAGGTGGTTGGTGCTATATTAGTAATATACTAGGAGCTGCCGTACATGAATTCAAGCAAATGGAAAATTCAAGTATGGTTGCAATAGGTTTTTTTTAGTTTTGGATAGAGTAGAAAGAGAATAGAACATTTGTCAAAATGTTATTGCTGTCTGTGTCCCTGTTAGGGAGATTCACCCTCTCTATTTGTCCTGGTGAACGTTATCACTGGAAATGCAAGAAAATACAAAATATTGGATCATGATCAGAAAGGAATAGATGGGAAATCATCCAATGGGGACACCAGTTCTGGTCACCCTGCTGACTGCCAGGGATTTCCCTCATTTTGGAGGGAATTTCTTTTACTTCCTGTTGTGGCTATTAAATGGGAAGTGAAGAAAAATCACCCCAATTGGACATAGATAGCTAAAAAAAAAAACCGTGCTGCTTATGTTCTGTGAATGTTCACTTATCCTTTCCTTTTATCTATAATAAGGGGAGATAGTACCTAACTGCTTGGAGACCTTATGGGGTTTCTCACCAACAGGGTTTCCTAAAGATCTAAGACACAGAAGAATGTTGACATATCAGTTTTGGGTCTGATAACTATCAGTTAGGCTACAAAGCTTACATTTTTATGTTTTTTCTCTAATAATCTTTTGCAACTGGGGACAATTTTAACTGCAAACCATTCCTTGCAGTCTCCTTTGTATACTGCAGGACAATTGTGTCAATGATTATTATTATTAATAATAATAATACTAATACAAATAGATTTTATTATCATACCATTATTACCCATCACATTCTCAAACAATTCATCCCCACACAGCTACCTCCTCATGTATCACTTGCCCCTCCCTTTTAGATTGTAAGCCCTCAGGATAATAATAATAATAATATTTGTCACATTACTGAGGTCATTGGGTCATTGATAACTGAATAATAATATTTAGGCTTCCTGAACAGCTGCAGTAACAGTCAAGTGGAAGTAAGACGAGAAAAGTGTGACTGTAACAGGATTTGAATCATTTGATCTATATTTCTCAAGGTGCAAATTTTGCATATTTCAACATGTACAAAAAACACTTTAATCTTCAATGTGTGTTCACATTGAATCTTCAATGTTGCTTTAAGAAATGCTTAATGCAAAGTTTTCGCAAAGCATCTCTTTTTTTGTTTTGTTTTTATATTTTTCTTAAAGCCCAACTCCAGGCAAAAAAAAACAATATCCTTTTTCTAATCCTCCAGACACCTACTTAATTTAAGAATGAAGACCTCTGCTCCCATTGCACTGCTGATCGCAGGGCAAAGTGTGTGCCTCAAACCTGTTACTGAGCATAAAACGTCACTTCTTAATGGACAGAACTTAGAGAGTTTAGCAATATGTCAGAGGATCAAAACTTCCCCCAGCTCCACCCACAGCTGGTTAATCCTATTGGGCCATTGCTCTGCTTTAAACCTCTACGCATGTGCTCACAGCCATTTTCAAAGGTGTCTCAGATGGTAGGAAACACAATAAAACTGTACTTATCTGCAAAGTTTAATGCTTGAGATTTCAGTTACAGATTTCATAATTAATGCATACAATGTTTTTTATTAACCCTTGCAGTGGGGCTACTCCCCCCCCCCCCCATAACCCCTCGGGGGGGGCCCCCCCCCCCCCCCCCCTTCCCCCACAGCTACAGAATTAAAGAGCCAGCCTTATTTACTGATAATGAGTAGGACCTGCCAGGTGAAATCCTACACATACACTGTACAGAGATATCCAAACACATTTTTTATTTGGCCCCCCATTTAAATGTATAGCCCAAACGTTTTAGTGTTGAATGTAAGAGAGGGGTTTAAAAACCCTGTCCATTTTATTGGGAAGGGGGAATTCCCTTCACTTCACTTCCTTTTTCTGAGGTGCATCAGGGAGTGAGAGCGAATCTGTACAAAGTGAGGGAAAATCCCTTCTTAGATAGTTGTCACCATAACAGGTGTCCGCATTGGAAGATTTAACCTCCCCATTTTTTATTTCCCATCACTTTTTGTCTCAGTAGAAATAGAGAGGGGTGAACCTCCCCAGGAGAACAAAAACATCAGTAAAAAACAGACATTCTAATCTTTCCCTACTCTATCCAAAATTGAAACAAGTTTTAAATATTGTGTTTTTATTGAATAAAAAAAATAATAATAATCATAATCCTCATCATAAACAGTATTAATTGAAAAAAAGTATTGATATGAGTCATACAAACACAACACACCCATTCATGAAATGTTATTCTTTATGTTTTTATTATTATAACATTTAAAACCTCTCAAGAAGTGTTTTTTTTTTTCGTATCATAAAATAGATAAAATTATATTTCATCTAAATACTGTTTTGCATGTTAATAAATCTGACTTTTCTAATTATATTAAACATTTTAGAAAATATTTTTTTTTCCTTGTCACAGAGTCTACAAAAATATTTTTTTTTTCTGGAGGTTGCTTTAAAGTTGAAAAAAAAATGATATTTTGGTTAGCCCTCATGTTATTAATTCTTCTAAATGAAGTATTATCTATCTCTATCTATCTATCTATATATCTCTCACCATAAATCGGTTATAATCACCGTCTGGCATCAAACAAATGGATGTTAATATTGAAAAATGCAAAAATGACTGTCAGGCTTGTAATTCATGCAATATTTATTAAGGAAGTTAATGCACTATTTATAAAACTGGCACTGGCTGTCATTTCCACATATGCTTAAAACGTACACTTATGTAATATTCATTAGATCCGTTGATTTTAACTTGCTGTATGTCAAAGAAACAAAAAAAAATCGAAAGATTAGTCACAACGAATGTTTTGTTAAACAAATTTTTTTAATTTTGCTAGCACATGAAACTGATAACCAGCAAACAAATACTTTGCAATTATAACTATGTTCTACTATATTAGAGAATATGCATAAAACATTTAACAAGCAAATTAAAAACTAATACATGTCATAAGTATTTTATAAGTATACAAGAGATGATTTTTTTCAGAATTCATGATTTAGGATAAAATAAATATTACCTGATATATAAAAAAATAGATACTCTGCTTTTATGAAATTCTGCAGCAGAGTGTTTAATGTTTTTATATGATTTAGTATTTGTTCTGCGTATGATTTAGGTATTGCTATATTATTTTGTTCTGCAGAAAAATCCCATACAAGGCTATTTATGCCAAATAGTATATTTTCATTATATATCACATAAGGTAATGAAAATATAAAATAATCTGTTAATAGTTTCTTTTTAGGCAAATATTTTGCCAAGTTCTCTTCTGACCAAAACTTGCCTTTTGAAGCTGAAGATAACAACTTTTAGTTTAACTCTCAAAGTCCGAGTAGTCAGCATGTTAAAAAAAAAAAAAGTGTCTTTGCAGACAGATCAGTAGAACAATGAATGAGAAAAGACAGATTGTTTTTCCTGGTGCCTTTTTGGTGATCAACCCTTCATTTTGCACTCCCCTGTCTTTCAACTGAGGCATCCAACTGGCTGTTGAGAATGAAATAACTTCTCAAAGCACACCCATCGCTGGCCTCAGGCAGGGAGGATCACTTGACTGGGGATTTATAAAGACAGCACTCCAGATACATCAGGCACCTGTTGCCAGAAGCACCTGAATGTGTGAAGGTGCTTTTAAAAGAGTATGAACTCAATTCATCTTGCAGCTCATCAGAGATCTGCAACTCTACACCAGCAACCTCACCCAAAAAGTGCCCAAGAAGCAACGGAGATGGCCGTTTATTGCGACAATTTCAGCATGTATCACCATCAGAATCTGCACACTTCTCAGAGGGCACCCAATTACGGTATAGGGGATTATACACCATCAACAAACCCCTATTTGTGGCTCGGTGGGCCTGGAGTAAACAGTTCACCAAGTTACCTTCATGGCAACAACTCAGCTTCTTACATGCCGCCATCATATGGATCCCAGAGACAATTCCTGCCAAATTCATCAGGTTTTGGAGGGACGGACCTTGGATGGTTGTCCATAGCCTCCCAGGAAGAACTGCTGAAGCTTGTGAGGCCACCGTATTCCTACTCAGCTCTTATCGCCATGGCCATTCAAAATGCCCCGGAAAAGAAACTCACCCTCAGCCAGATCTACCAGTATGTGGCCGACAACTTTCCCTTCTACAAAAAGAGCAAAGCGGGATGGCAGAATTCCATCCGGCATAACCTGTCCCTTAATGACTGCTTCAAGAAAGTTCCAAGAGATGAGGATGACCCAGGTAATATATATATATTTACTATGTGAATTTTGGAATGTAAAAACTAGTTTTCTGCTCTCAAAACTTTCTGTTTAAATCATTCTGTGTTTCTGCCTTAATTTAAACATTTACTGGTTTTGCTTTACTTACTCTATACTGCAAGAAGTTGCATCTTAAAACAACTCAGATGACAGTTAACTATTTCAGTTCTGAAAAGACAAAATATTAACTTTTGTCTTTTCAGAAACTGTGCAACTGAAAATCAAAATTTCTACCATCTACATATATTTTATTATTTTTATATGTTAAAAACTAAAGTATAAAGTTTGATCCTAACTTGCCTCTGGATCTCTTCTGTAAATAATGAACATGTTTTAGGGTTTTGTTCTTATTTCCCATTTAAGTAATATCAAATAATATGTGTTAATAAAGCCATTAAATCATTGTTATATTTGGAAATTAAGCTATTTTTACAAGATTAATAAGTACTTGTATTTTTTACATTTGGGTCATGTCTATTTGTGAGTACAGATCTGCAGTTATGTATAGGTGCCATTCTACATTAATTTAATACCACAGTGGAATAGTGGCACAAAAGGAACCTGTGCACATGTCATTTTCAGTGCCTCTATAGTATCCAATGTTGATTGCCAAGCCTTTGACAGTGAATGTCAAAGAAGCACTCAATAACAATGCATGATAACCTAAAACTAAGGGGAAAAAAGTTTTATTTTTCCCATTAACTCGAGTTTGCTCGTCTTCAGAAGAAATGTAAAAATTATTTTGTGTAGTAAATCAGCCCCTAAGGTGCCCAAAGACATTAGATGCTCATCTGTGACTTTGGCAGTGCTTTCTGCTTTATGCGGACCTTTGTCAGCAGGATTAGCAATTATTCACACAATTTTTGATAAAAGCCTTTAGTCCCCAACATGGTTACAAAAAATAAAAGTTATAGATTAATGTAGTACATAGAAACCAATTTACATGACGTCTTGTGACTAAGTTCTAATTACTACCTAATGTCTTTCTCTAACCTCAGTAAGTTTGACTGAGATTTATAACTGGACAACATATTGTTGATCATCAAGGCCTACTTTTTTTTACTTGTGTCATTTACATTTCTGTTATTCAATTTTATTCTTTTTTTCCCCAACAGGAAAAGGAAATTATTGGACTCTAGACCCCAACTGCGAGAAGATGTTTGACAATGGAAACTTTCGCAGGAAGAGAAAGCGCAGATCAGAATCCAGCAATGTTGAAGCTGTCACGGGTAAAGGTGAAGAAGGTCACTCTGCTTTAGGGGGGAAAGATGGAGGAAGTTCATCTATGCTGACCCCTTCATCCCCTGAGATGGAATTGACCGCAGATGATAGGAAAAGCACCTCTCCTCCAGCCATCACCTCTACCCCTTGCTTGAATAACTTTTTTAGTAGCATGACCTCCTTGGACTCTACCTCTGTGAACAGACAGATGTCTCTGGGGCTGGTGAATGAACTCTCACAGAGGAACATTACTGGTTTAAGCAGTTTCACCTCAGGCTCTGTGGTGGAGCCATCTGCAGATATACAGGACAGCTTGCACCTCAGCCGAGCCCCCTACTACAACACTTTCGCCAGCTCCACCAATCAGAGTAACCAGTTCAACAGCCATTTCTACAACACCTTCAGTGTCAACAGCCTGATATACACAAGGGAAGGGAGCGAAGTCTAATTTCAAGAAATGTAATGATGCTGGAAACAGTTGTTGGGATATTAAGCCAAGCTATATGCCCACAGGTGCCAAAATGGAGGAGTAATAAAACTTGTGGGTTGGGACCTCTTCAAGAATGTGATTCCAGTATTAATAATTAAGCAAAGTATTAGACTCTGAAACCATTTTGATGGTGGTCCAAGAACAATAGCCCTCTGATAACACTGGAATCCTGAACAATAGCAAAATTTCACTTATTCCAGCACCACTGCCTTAAACTTTATATCAATATGAAATGTGACTGAATTTCTAATAACTCAATCTGCCTTAAGCAAGTAATTGGCGACAAGGGATTTGAAAAAAATAATACCCTCCAATACTGTTCTCTTATCTCTTCAAGTTATAATGTTTTGTTTGTTTTTTAACACACTAGACCTGTTTTAATGCAATGTTGTATTGTTATTTTTAACTGATTTTTTAAATATTGCAAAACAATTAAAATAATGCAAATATTTTGCAATTTTTAAACTAAGCCTCACACAGCCTACTGTTTTGTAAAAACTGTTCTTGTACATATACAATTTACATTGTGTACATTGGAGGAATTGACATTTTTTACTGCTTTTTATTTATGCTGAGTCCTGTTTTTCATGTGTTTTTATATATTACCCAAGCTAACTGAAGTTTTTTTTTTTTTCCTTTTTGCAATAAACCGTATGACAATATTAACTTTTACGTTACTTCTATGCAACTTTTATACAACTTTTATGCAACTTTTATACAACTTTTATGCAACTATTGCTTTCAAAGGCATTATTATTGGTACTGCCTGCTAAAACATGAGGGTATATTAAAAGGGTTCTGATATGTGTTTGCACTATACATGGATAGGCATATGTAAGGCCCTTCACAGTTACAAAAAAACCGACCTTTCATATTATAGTTTAAATTCACAATTCAAAGTTGACTTCCAATTATACTATAACATTTAGCAAAGTTATTTTAAATTTTTACAACCCTATGCATGTGCTAAGATAAAGCAAATATATTCTTAATATTATATATCTTCTATTAGTTCATAAATGTATGCAACATTCTCAAAATATAACATAATTTTTTTTAAAACTACCAATAATTCACCTAAAAATAATGAAAGTATATTGTTGGATTTTTTTTTTTAAATAACAAAGTTGACATGTTGGGTTCTTTCACTTTCAGTTTACTACTTTTGGTGTACTTTTTTCGGTGTACTTGGGATGAGGACAGGTCCTCTATAGCCATAGCACTGGCGGCTGGTGGTAGGGCTTTAAGATGGCCTTGAGCAGTACCTCTACTACTGAGATGTTCGGTGATTACAGAGCAGGTGAAACTGCTAATTCTTGGCAAAACTAAAATAAAAATATTTAAGTAGGCATCACACCAAATTTTAAAATCTGATTTGTTCAGCTTACTCGATCCAGTATCAAAAGAACATCTATAGGTTGGTGCAATTTTGCTCATAGGCCTCCAGAGAAGTGCTACGTGCACACTTTATATATATATATATATAGAAATTATACACACATTTTAAAGAGAGCACATTGTGGGTTGGTGTAAATAGCAAGCAGGGAAGAGGTTGATACAAGAAGCCAATATGTTGCCTGGTTACCTTTACAAGAACTATTGCTGACAATTTCTTTCTGTTGCACCAGAAATGCCAAATTTATGTTTTTTGTTTCACATGTGTTATACTCATCCCTTATTTTGTGTTCTCCTAAATGGTCCTCATCAAGTTTATGACATTGAATGAGGCCCCAAAATGTCTCTATATTCATAATGAACCAAACATTTTTTTTGCACTTTAATACTTCCAAAAAAATTGTGTGGCCCTTTTCTGGAAGATAAAATATTATTCACTTACACAGGTTGATTGGCAGTAATGCTCTCTTCTTTGAAACTAAGTGGGTGCAATTGTGGCCTTTTGTGGATTTAGGTTCACCAGCTCAGACCTCTATGTCATTTGAGTTTGCCTGTTATGCATTGTGTCGCTTAGCTCAGATATTGACATAGTTAAATTTGGGTTTTAATTTTTATATCTGTTTAATTGCTTTTCAGTTAAGGCGTGTCACAATTTTTGTTCTATGCATGTGCATATTTAGTGTATGGCGTGTGGGTTGTATATCGTGTAAGATAACCTTCTTTTGGATTTGGTTGTCCATTGTAGCATATTTTATGATAAAAAAAGTAATTGTTGAATTTGCAGACTGTACTCAGTGTAAAGTAGAGTATTTTACATGAGTATTATAAAATGAGCCTCTTCTACTATCAAGGGATTTTTTGTTTTTGATAAATGGAAAATCGAATCTGTTACCGTGGCCCACATCAACAATTTTTTATCAGTTTAGAAATCTATTTAATAGTAAAGACATTTTACACATACATTAATAAAGAAAACTTGAGTCAAGGGTGGGTAGGATGATACAAGAAACTTTATGTTTTTTAGCAATTGGGTGAAAAACCTCAGCAGAAGACCGTGCAAAATCCACATTCCAAACACCATTTCTCTGCAATGATTGCAAAGGTAGAAAGCTCATTTATAAAAACATGATAGTCAAGGCAAAGTTTATGTTTTAAAAGAATTTTGCTTTATCGAATATTTATAAACCATAACCGTGATACATATTTATATGTTGATTTTCTGTATTTTATACTTCCACTACACTTTCTGTAATTTTGTTTCTTTAGGAAACTTTATCATGTTGATTTATCTGTCCTATACAAATTTGTCGCTAGCCAGGTCAACGTAATCTACACATTATAATTAAATATAATGTACTAAATTAAATACCCATCTACCAATCATTTAGACTGTGCCTAACCCAAAAACAAAATTGTACTATATTGTAGCTTATCAGTTATTAGATGTGGTGACTGCATTTGGTTTTTTTTCCCCCTTTATTTCTACCTGGTAATCCTGCAGATAAAACACTTCCTTTCCCTGGATGGCTATTCTCACTCTTCGATTGAATCTATAGAGGGAGCTATAGTTATCAGCCACCCACACTGGACTTTAAATATGTCCGTCTTCGTTTATCTCCATTATCCAGTTCATTTCACAGGAAATTACAAGAATTTCTTGCAAGTTTAACAGATATTTTCTATACTTGCTGAAAAAGTTATTTTCTACTTTTCTTTGACTTCATTGGCGTATTTGCAATTAACATGTTTGCTAAGTTTAGTAAGTTATGACCATAAAGCATAACTAAGCCCCAAAATAAAACTGTAATTTATTGTAGATTAGCAGTCCTTATATGTGCTGGCTGCATTGGTCTACATCAGTGGTAGCTAAATTTCAGCCCTCCAGCTGTGCAACTACAAATCCTGTCATTCATCTGCCTTTGGAAGCCATGCCTGGGGCTGTCAGAGTCTTGCAATGCCTAATGGGAGTTGTAGTTTCACCACAGCTGTAGGGCTGAAGTTTGGCTATCCTTGGTGCAGACCAATGCAGCCAGCACATCTAAGGACTTCTAAGCTGCAATATATTACAAATTGATTATTTGGTTTAGGTGTGCTTTAAGGTCATAAATTACTAAATGGTCTAACTTAGCAGACATGTTAATTGCAAATACTCCAATGAAGTTAAAAAAAAAGTAAATGTAATTTTTTTTTATTTCACATACAAAATTGGTCTAGTGAACCATCTTGTTATCTATTACTTACATCTGGAAGAGTGTATTCTTCCTCCTCCTGGTCTCCTCTTACTGGGATATTTTAAGGACATGGGGCTCAGACTACTAAACTACAATCATTGTTTTCTGTCACAAAGACCATCGTATGAGTGAAAATAACGATCATCATGAAAATAACACATGCTTTATAGCTTAGTGAATTGAGCCCATGGACTAAGGTCAGGGCCAGATTTCCCACAAGGCCAACCGAGGCCTGGCCTTCGGACAGCAGGGAGTAGAGGGGCAGCAGGGATGTGGAATTCGTGCTTTGGACAAGCAGAGCTAAATGTACAGCGAGGAAGTCGCCACTTGTTTTGGGCAAGTGATCTCGACGATGTCGCCGAGATCACTTGTATGCAGCCTGCATACAGGGGGGCGCATTGAGGAGTCTGGCATTGGGGCAGCAGAGAGAGTAAATCCGGCCCTGACTAAGGTTCTCGGATACTAATTCCTCCCTCTAGTAGAAGTGTTAGTAAGTGACTGGCATCTATATATGAACTATTTCTGACCCCACGGAGAGACTCTGCAGACATTTTTGTATCTATTACCAAAATCACCTTAAAGTATTTGAAAATATTGGATTTTTCTGTCACAGCTTCTGAAACAATAGGACTTTGTGATGACAGAACCTCTGCAGAAAGGAGAATGAGGAAGAGAAAATGGTGTCTGCAAAGCCAGCACTACTCTCTGTGGAATGCAGCTGAACAGCCAACATGTGGCAGCTTTTAGAATTCTCCGGCATGGGAGCCTTTTGACTTACTTTTACTTCTTATATAGAAAAGGCAAAATGTGCAAATAGCATGCACAGTGTATCATCATAAAAAAGTAACAAAAGTAAATCAAGGAAAATAGTTTGCGGAGTTGCATTATAAATGCTTTATTTATTTATTTATTTAGTGTGAAATTGTCCTCTGTCATTTTTTTTTACTATTCCCTTTAAGTCTTCCAGACTTTTTGTTAAGGCACAATTTCATTTTGTGCTGCAAAACTAAAAATTGAATCCCCCAGCAGTTCTGTAAATCAAAGTAGAAGCTTCCCCTGCTATGCTCACCCTTCAGCGTTATCCCCTGCAGATCCACCTGCTCACCTATACGGCCTCACTGCTCTTCTGAGTTGAATTATGCCCAGTGCCATTTTTTTTTTCATTCCTTTATTGACTGAAGACAGTACAAAACAAGTAGGAAACATAAGCATCAACGCTCAAACATCCAAAGCTAATAGTACAATATTAATACAAAGACCTTAGAATGGGAGTGATCACATGACTAATTAACACTTTAAACAATATATACTAGACACAATAATGGCAGAAACTAAGACACTAAGGTGTCATCGTTGTTCTATTAGTGAATATAATTAAAACCAAATGGTGTCAGCAAAGGTGTCGAAAACTCAATAAACATGCCAATAAAATAATCAGGAAGAATAGTCAGAAGAGGTAAGAAAAGAGAGAGAGGGGAGGGGGGGGGGAGAGAGATTGGAGGGGAAGGCATGGAAAAGCTGTGAGAAATAAGGAGAGAGTGCCTCTGGAGGAAAAAGGAGCCTAGGCCGTTCCCACCACCTAGTAAAGCGGAAGCACTCAGCCCGGATCGACAGATCCAGGTCATAAAGAGGAGCCAGATACAATTTATACGATATAGACAATTAAATAAGAAATGGTGCATAGGAATGTAGAAGTCACTCATCGAGTCATAAGACTAACATAGCGGTCAGAGTGTCTAAAATAAAGCCAGGAGTCCCATGTAGAAGAGAATTTCACTTCCGAATTTCTTAAGGAGTCTGTCAGGTCTTCCATAACATATCACTCACGCACCTTAGGGAGTCACAATGGAATAGTAGAATAAGATTTTTGACAGAACAATGGAACACATGCCCTCGCAGCATTCAATAGGTGATGTGTGAGGGAGTTTTTATATTTGGAAATCGGTCTCGACATGTGTAACAGACAAGCCGCCGCGTACTTCCTAAGATTTATCATAGTTAGTTCTTCGCTGACAGTTAGCACTTGGTCCCAGAAGGGTCTCCGTAGCCAAGACCAGAAAATGTGTAACATCGTACCTGATTCCAAACCACATCTCCAACACCAATCAGAAATGGAGGCCTTCATTCATCTTGTACCCAATTTCCTGAAATTTGCTGGCAATGGAGGATTTGAACAGTAATAATAGTATGTCTTTTTTTTCCGTAAAAGTGTATCCTAGGTCTACTTCACAACTCTTTAAATACGAGGGATAGGTATCCGTGGAGGGTGAGACTAGTAGTTTATACAGTATATAGTAGAGATGGCATGCCATGAGGGTCATTTACCCCTGTATAATTTCTCAAATAACGTATACAATCTGTCCAAAGCTTGGGGTCAGGGATCGCTCAAAGAAAATGTCTGAGATCCATGGCGCTCCACATGTCCAAAGGAGGGTCTACCAGAGACTGGAGAACCGGACACGTGAGCCAGGTGGCGTTCTTACGAAGATCTAGCAGTCTCAAATTTGTCCACCAAAAGAAGCAGAGAAAAACTACTGTTTTCCATACTCGGAACAAAGCCTGGGTCTCCCAGCACTGGGTTCAGTGGTGAGGGTGAGGGAGATAGTGAGGAATTACATAATACGGTACGAGCTGTTCAAATCGTGGTAGAGATTAAAGGGTGGTCCTGTATCAAGGGCGGTAGAGGGAAGGAGAGCCAAGGAAGCCCCTCTAAGGGAAACATATAGGTACGTCTTTCTAAGGAAACCCAGAGCTTATTGATGCAATGTAAGTACCAATCCAGTACCCTGTTTAAGTGAACCGCTCTGTAATACATTCCGTTGAAGAAAGGGTCCATCAGCTAATCCTAGGATGCTTCCCCACCCAGACAAAAGACACTAACGCCCTGTGTAGACGCTGAAAGAAACCAGAAGGACAGCAAATCGGTAAGGCCTGGAACAGATAAAGAATTGGAGGTAGAATATTTATCTTTATGCCAGTACATCTACCGAACCAAGAGATAGTAAGCGTTGACCAGGACTTAAAATCCATCCACAGTATCTGTGTCAATAACGGGACAAAGTTAGCGGCGTACAAATCTTTGATATCAGCTGTGATGAACATCCCCAGTTATTTAATTTGATGGGTCAACCATTTAAAAGTTAAGTCAGTACGCACTACGCAGCTGAGAAAGAACAGGAGGTGTCAGCGAGACATTCAAGGCTGACAATTTCTGAAAGTTCACTTTAAAATTGGATAACTGACCATAGTCAGAGAGAGCTGAAATAAGGTTTGGAGCAGTTATATTTGTAAGGAAAAATATCTAGTCGTCTGCATATGCAGCTACCTTTTGCATACCCAAAGGTGCTGAAAAACCTAGTATACTAGCCGAATTTCTAACTGTTGCCCAGTGTCATTTCACCAACTTCCCCCGTGGGCCTCAAGGCTCTGCCCCCCATCTTGTACTCACAGGAGAATGCTGTGTGGTGCTGCTAGTTGCAGCATTTGAGTCTGTCCACTGCCAGTGGAAGAAGAGGACCTATGACATCACTGGCATCAAGAGCACTATAAAAAAGAAGAATGTTTATTTATTTAATGATCGTGCAGATCTAGCTCCATGGGGCATGGGAGTTAAATGGGGACCCGAGCCCTGAAGTTGGGATTTAATGCTATTTTATTTGAATGCTGCTCTCCACCCACCTCCAGAGATCTTCTATGTTGCTCTGCAGCCACTCACCAGCATACAAGGGGTGGAGATTAGGGATAAACCAAGTGCTTTTGCTGAACTTGAATATGCAGCAATTAAAAAGTTTGTCTTCACCCAATAAAATGATCCTTAAAGTGACACTAAACTCAGGTGTTAAATCTTAAAAATACATTCAAGAAACTTAACTATTAACAAAAATGAATCTTATTTGTGTATCACTTGGCTGTAGATCCTCAAATCATCTCTGAATTGGTGCTGACACTGTCCTTCCTTCTGGAGGGGGGCTACTTTTGCTCCTCATGGTCCATGTGCGTGTTGTAAAGTAGCCACTGCTCTGAGCTCGCTCTTGTGATGGACTACAATCTCAATACAAATTAGTAAACTAAATGTGAGATTATAGTCCATCACAGGAGTGAGAATGGAGCAGTGGCTACTTTACAGCACACACAGGGACCATGGGGAACAACAGTATCCACCCTACAGAAGGCAGGACGGCAGGACAGTGTCAGCACCAATTCAGAGATAATTTGAGGATCTATAGCTGAGTTCCGCTGGCATTCTCCTGCCCCCTTTGCTTACACTGCAGAAAAAGGAGCAGGTTAATGGAAACACAGGGCTGGAATGTATGTCCCCATTTAACTCCCATGCTAATGTACATTTTATTTTACATCATCGTACTTCCACCCAAAGTGAAATGACTAGTTTGAAGTGAAGATGTCCTTTAAGGGATGTGTAGAGGATTCTACTTAGTAACAGAGCTCTAAAAAAGAAAAGGAGGTGTTAATGGGATTTTCTTTGCACAAAGTGCTTTGAGGGATATTTGGTATCTGAGAAGAGGACAGGAAAGATTAGGTGGGAAGGATTAGTGCTTAGGGGTGATGGAAGAGATTACTTAGTATAGCCATTATCTGGAGGATAAAGGATGAGCAATGGTGTTCTCACTTCATCCAGATTTACACTGATCAGCCATAACATTATGACCATCCGCCTTATATTGACTAGGTCCCCCTAGTCAGCCCTGACCCATCAAGGCATGGCCTCTACTAGGCCTCTGAAGGTATGCTGTGGTATCTGGCACGAAGCCGTCAGCATTGTATATGGCAAGATATGAGTAACATACATTTCTATGCAATCTACAGAAAAACTGGATTATGATAATCTTTAGAACCACAATACTGCTAGGTAGCTTAACCTCTTGCCGTCCGCCCGTAGTAAAAAAACGGACGGACGGCACTGCTGCATTTGCGGGTTGCAAACCCAAAATGTGATATTTTGCAGCTTACCAGTCCATAGATGTGGTGGCTGCATTAGATTTCTTTTTTAGCCTTTTTTCCTTTATTTGTGCCTCATTTTCCTGTCATCAACTCACTTGCTGTCCTAGGGTGACAGTAGTCACTCACTGTATTGTATCTATGGAGGAGCAGCATTGTCACTCCTGCTCTTTTGGTTTGGACTAGGAGCAGGGCTCGATTAAGAGTATAATGGGCCTGGTGCTGTTGGTCGATTGGACGGGAAGCAGCAGAGACGGCTCTCTAATTAGGTTAGGCCGCTGCTCCCTCCCTGCTGCCCAACCCCCCCCC
>NW_017307187.1:560656-575380 GCF_000935625.1 Nanorana parkeri
GTACTGATTGTATTCAGCCGGGATTGCCATCGGGCAAACTGAGACAATCTGGGCCGGCCAGGTCTAGTTTCAGTGGTGGGCCTGGAGCTGACACTCCAGTAGCCCCTATGTTAATCCAACCTTGACTAGGAGAGGTTGTGTTGTTCAGTACAAAAGTTGAGTTATCAACTTAGTTATAGCTCAGATATCAGTTCAGTGCACAGGAAGGAAACTGGAATGCAGCCCCCACATCTAAGGACCAGTAAGCTGTGATATATTACATTTTTCTTCTTAGGTTTAGATATAATTTAACAAAGAACTCTAAGCATGTGCAGATATAAACTAATCACATAACATAGGCTGGTTAAAGGAAGAGATTATAAGGTGTGCTCAGTATTAAGGTGGTCACACACATTACAGCCTGATTCAATTTATATTTAGCCAGATGCAGTAAATCCTCCCTCTTCATAATTGCAGGGAAATCAGACTGTAACTGTAACAGACTGTATAACTGATGTAGCGCCCATCACCTTCTGCGATGTGACCACTATGCATTTAGTGATAGCCAGGGCTGTAGACAGCCTGGCTGGATTTGTAGTGGCAACTATATGGTTAATCCTTTTCTCAGCCAGTGGTGCATGCTGGGACAGAGTACATATATTGGTGGGAGCTGCCATGTGCTTTCTCTCTTGCCGGGACCAGCCATGTATTAGGGTTGGGTCCTGTTCAGCCTGACCCCAGGCTAAGCCGAGGCCTGGAGGTGGGCATGGGCTGGAGTGAGGTTTCCCTGAGGCCTCCAACATGGAAGAGGCCTGAGAGACTGAAAGAGGAAAAGAACCGGGACCAATGCAGGCTCTTGAAGTACCCTGGAACTAAATGGACTTCAGAGCATGGTCGGTGTCTTTCCTGAACTGAGCATCTGCATCCATCTTATTTCTCTGGTACATCAGTGGTTATCTGATGTGGTCGGGTGGATCTGCATTGCTACTTTTACAAGGTCCGGGGAGTCTGGTTACCCCTAGACACCTAGAACCCCTATACCCTATCTCCCAAAGAAAATGTTCAATAAACTATTTACTTAGCATTCTACTATTGAAGTAGACATCAATTTTTGGGTACCAAAAGAAGGGCGGTTAGGGCTATTGGGCGGACAGCTGCCTAGACCGACTAGATGTCAACCAGGCACCAGCGGCTCCTCCGGGAGTTATCGCTACACTGGCATTACAGTCTACTCATGTTCTATCTTATGTTTCACACAACCTCATACAAACTTTATGTAAGCATTGAATACTATGAGAACCCACGAACCTTTAAATTACAATACAATTTTATCTTTACTTGGTAGATTGCACAATAAGATTGAAACATACATGGACAGTTTTCTTGGACATCACCATGAATGCCAAGCTCAGACCTTGACAATCCAAACCTTAGTATAAATCCAAATTTTTTGCTATGCTATGTAATGCTGACATTCCAAATCACACATTCAAGGAACAGGCAGAGAGGTACTATTAATAATATAAAGCCAAAGTCCAGCCCCAAACCTTTGTTCTTCTTTAGATTTGGATAGAGTGCAGAAAAAATAAAATCTCTTACACAGTTACATAGTTAGGTTGAAAAAAGACACATCAAGTGTGTCCTATAGGTCTCTGATAGGGTTAGATTGCTGTCTGTGTCTCAGCTATGGAGGTTTCCCTTGACTTATGTCCAGGTGATGGCAGTCAGACCAGGGGAGTGACCTGGATGGTATTATACCAGCCCTCCTAAGTCACAGCTAGAACTCTCCAATCAGCAAAGTTCATGCTCCCTGCTGATTGGAGAACTCTAACTATAACTCAGCAGGGGGCGTGTCAGACCTCTGCAGAGAGACCACTGCTTCCACACAAAGAGAAAGAGACCCACTCTACAGCAAGTGACAGACTTTTCTACTTCCTTTGTGAGTGGTTACTAAGGCAAAACAAATATGAAACTTTGTACAACTTTACTTTTGATGCAACTGGAATCTGTTCACCTGATTTAAACTAAAAGTTCAGTTGGGCTTTAATAAGATAGAAAGCTCAGCATTTTTTCCAGGAAAGGTGGAACCCTATCTCAGACTGAATAGGAAGTGGGGGAAATCTATTTAACAAGGAGACAGACAAAATATAAAACCTGACAAGGATTCTAACCATTTCCTGCTCAATACAAGGCAATAAGCAAAGTTTTGGCTGGAGTTCAGGCTCTCAGAAAGATTATTCAAATGTTTACATGGATGAAGGAATGGATGCTGATAGTGGTCCGTCCAGTGGGCTGGCGGATCTGGTGGGACAAGTGGCTGTGTTAAAGCCGTGCTGTCAGCAGCTTCCTGTCCAGTCCCGCCCAGCTTACTGACATCACTGGTTGCCAGGATGCCAGGATGCCACTGGTTGCCAGCCAGGGCACCCTTCTCAGCTCCCTGTCAAGTGATGATGTCAGTCCCCCACAATGAGATGCCACCTGAGGCGACCATCTCAGGCTGCCTCATTATGGGGATGGCCCCCAATCTTGAGGGTTTGTTGCCTGCACTGACACCAATGCGGGGGGTTATTATTGCATCCTCTGACACCAATGTTGGAGGTTATCATTCCTGCCACTGACACAAATGTTGGGGGTTATTATTCCTGCCATTAACACCAATGTTGGGGGTTATTATTTCTGCCACTGACACCAGTCTTGAGGTTTGGTATTTCTGCCACTGACTGATGCTCTTTAGTGTACCACCAGGCCCTGTTGTGTCTAAAACAGCAAAACGAGGCTCTATCTTTCCTGGCCTGCCAGGCTGCATGCTTGAGTAATGATCTGGTTTAGGGATGTCCAGATACCACTTCAGATACCAGTGCCGATACTTGGCATTTTCATGAGAACTACCAGGTTTGCAGCGGTTGCAGCTGGAACCTGGCTCTGGCTCTGACACCACTGTCCTGAAATCAACAACAACAAACAAAAGTGGGATAGGCCAGAACAATGCACAGCAGAATTAAGTATTGTTAAAAGGGTAAAGAATGGCAATTTATTATATTTAAAAAAAGGAAGACCACATAGCACATAGTTACTGGAAGGAATAGTTTTAAGGGAGAATGTGGATTTTAATTGCTATGCAGGCGCTATGTACCCTCTCACACTCTTTGCTAACCTTCCCTTGGTGCCCGTTACCAACCTCAGCAAACCTCTCCTCATTGGTATTCCTAGATAGATGTATAATTCTGAAACAAAACATGTTTAAGAGACTTTCTATTCTCCTTTCATCAGGCCAGAAGAAACAAGCTTCCTATTAATCATTTTACATTATAATATCCTTGTAAGACGAGCTAATAAGAAGGATTATGGCGAGACGTGATAAAACACTGCGGCATTAAAGAGATGTTTCAAGTTTCATTCACGTTTATTTGACAGTAGTGCACACATCCTGAAGAGACTTATTCCTTAATGATCCTTGTATCTTTATTTAATGAAATCCAGTATTTAGACAGTAGAGCCCCAGGCTTTCTGTGTGGGGGTGTAAAAGAAAGTGCTTGTCTGTGGTATAAAGTAAGTGTGTATGATGTGACAGACAGCAGTTAAGTCTCCCCTTTGTTACAGAAGGCAGAGATATAGTGAGGAATGCCAAGATTGTATCACCCTGGATCTTATATTAAAGGAACGGCCATGTTCTGAAGACTATTTGATATTATAATATACAATTACATTTTCCTGTCTGCTTCTGGAAGCGAACCTGTACTTTGTTAAATAACCCTTTCGCTGCCGGAGCCATTTTTTCATTTAGGCACATATGCTAAAATGCACATTTTGTACATGAAAACTCGCTTTAAACCCCACAGTATTATTTGGTTTCTGAAGATAGAGATGCTGTGCATGATATTTATGCTACTGTCAATGAATTCTGTAAACAATAAACTCAAATTAATTGTAATCCCCAGTTTTTGGGTAAAATATAGAAGATGGGTTTGCGCAGAGTAAAGAGCTGATAAGCCCCTTATTTGATAGCATAGCAAAGGTGAAAGGTTCTCTTTAAGGAGACATCAGGGGTCCATTAGACCCCTAATGTCACCTCTTCACTCTGTTAAAGCTGATCCAGCACAAACTCTTCGGAGCACCTGGAGTTTGACAGCGTTGAACCTGGGTGTGCTCAAACCTGAGTGCTCCGTCTTCATGCTTCACAGGGGAGACCAGCTGCTTTAGTGGCCAGGAGTTTGTTTACATGTTGCTGCTGCCAATATAGTTATGGTGGCAGCAAAAGGGTTAAAGCAACTATGTCGCCAGGTTAAAGTGTATCTAAATACAAAAACAGAAATTTAATATATTGCAGCAGAGTCCGAGCTAGCTCCTTTTGCGCCCGAGGCAAGAACAAAAAAAGTGCTCCCCCCCAACAGGTGTGTGACGTCACCCAGCGCTGCACACGTGCAGCATCATGTGATGTCATGCGCATGGCCTCCAGGATTTTTTTTTAATTATTATATTTTATTTTTTATTATTTATTTATTATTTATGTAATTTTTTTTAATGTTGGGGGCTTCAGGGAAATATTGGGGGTCTAAGTAGCCCCCTAATATTTGCCTTTTAAAATAGAAAAATAAATTTTTCTGCAGACTATGTTCAAAATGAATGGAAAGTACAGAGGCTTCCCAATCATTCCGAAAATATTTACTATCGAGCAGTTTCTGAATGGAGAGAAGCCTCTGTACAGATTGCTACTACTCATTGAGAAACTCATTAATGAACAGGAAGTGATGTGTTTGCTCTGCACAAAGAGGATCTGTACATATCACTGTATGATATGTATCAGGCATGGAGGATTATGTGACCTACACATGTACCAACTGGAGTGGATGTAGACAGGAAGTGGCTGCAAAGAGGCTGTAAGAGATCAGCAGCAAACGTGTGCTAAGGGAACTATGTAGGCAACTATTCTTGACCTTCATCTCAAAATGCTGGTTGCCTGGCTGTCACTACTTTCAAGTTAGGTCTTCTGATCTGTATACTCATTTCAGGTACGTGATTCAGATAGGACTTAAGTCTTCAGGTCAGTATCACAGACAACTAAAGAAGTCAGCAATGAAAATCTATGTTCAGGAACCTCCTCTTATAGGGTGATAAAGCTCCGTCCCTGCCTTTCAATTGTCACTCTGTCACGGGGGCTTCCAAAGGAGACTACAAGTGACCATTTCAACACACATTATGCAGGCATAGTGCACTGTTGTCATCATCAGGAAACCATCCCTGAGAACTGCAGTACAATGAATGGAGTGAATATAGACAGGAAGTGGATGCAAAGAGGCTGCAAAAGATGTACTAAGAGAAATATGTAGGCATCCATCCTTGACCTTCATCTTAAAATGCTGGTTGCCCGGCTGTCCCTACTTTCAAGTCAGGTCTCTTGATCTGCATACTGGTTTCAGGTCCCTGATTTAGAAAGGACTGAAGCCTTCTGATCAGTATCACAGACAACTAAAGAGGTCAGCAATGACTGCCTATGTTTAGGAACCTCCTCTTTTGGGGTGCGAATGCTCTGTCCCTGTCTTCCAATTAACACCCTGTCATGGGGGCTTCCAATGGAGACTACAAGTGACCAATTCAACACACATTACGGAGGCATTACCCATTGTTGTCATCATCAGGAAGCCCACCCTGAGAAATATGTAGGCATCCATGCTTGGCCATCATCTCAAAATGCTGGTTGCCCGGCTGTCCCTACTTTCAAGTCAGGTCTCTTGATCTGCATACTCATTTCAGGTCTGTGACTCAGAACAGATTGAAGCCTTTGGATCAGTATCACAGAGAACTAAAGGAGTTCAGCTTATGCATTTTTCCTAATACAGGTTTCTTCTCATGCACAAGATTTATTTTTATGCTGAGATATGAGAAAGATGTTCTTCTTCCACATCCCTGCAGCGTTGTAGACATTTATGAAGCATGTTAGCTCTTTTGTTATAGCAGACATTTATAGCATGGACTGTATCCCTGTGATGTCTCATCCAGGCAGCTGTCTGCAGTTCAGTGAGTACATACAACACACACCGCAATAATGACATTCAGATCTATGAAGAGCAATACCGGCATGGCCTGTTCAGACAAGACACCAACTAAGAACAGTTACTGAATTCAGAAAAAATCCTGAAAGATTAATGAAACATCCATTTTTCATCAGTCGGTCTGCTCAATCTTTCGTGGCTATTGTCCCTAATGGAAACGGAAATGGGAGACTTTCTTCAAAACAGACCCTTGCTGTATCAAGTCTGTCTGTAAAACGTGAGAAGAGCAAATAGAAGGATTATTATAATTATTATTCTCTTTCACTCCCATAGAAGGCAAAAGGGAAGAACCTCATTTAGGTGCTATACTAGCAGAATGTGTTACATAGGGACTAATAGAAGATGTCTGCCTCTAAAAATTAGAAACCTTGTAGTCATCGGACTAAAATAAACTCTATAGCTTTTGTTTCCCTTTGCCCCATTCACATCTGTGTGGTGCAACAATGTGTGAAAGACATTCATTTTATGCTCCTTGTCGCAATGCACTATAACATGTGTCACTATGGGAAGCCTAGATACAGTCTGTGTACCCACCGCACCTAAAATGGAGGGTGGGTGCAGCAGGTGTCAGAGGGTGGCTTCCGACAAAATATCAGTAAAGGATGGACACCAGCACTCCAAAGCAAGTTCAGTAAACGGTTTATTAACGTACTAGTTGCAAATAGAACGTTTAGAGTGTTCTATTTGCAACTAGTACATTAATAAACCCGTACTGAACTTGCTTTGGAGTGCCGGTGAAAGAATATAAATCCTGTATAATAATAATAACAACTATAAGATGCATTGAGGTTCCATTCATCGTTAATGACACCCCAACACACCTTGCTGCTCCATGCAGCTTTTACATGCGTGAAGTTGAACCAATCCAATCCAATGGTATCTAAGCACAATGCATTTTGGTGTGGTGCATTCTGAAAAAAAAGGAGGAGAGACTTCTTTGGCTTGTTGCACATAGAGCAGCTTGTTAAAAATGAATAGGCTTTGATACAGTACAGTATATTAAAAAACATCATCCATGCACAAGTGTAGACGCAGGGCCACCCCCATAATGAAGCAGCCTCCCGGATAGCAAGCAATCGAGCTGCAAGTTTGAAAATGACTTGCTATACTATTGCAGACTTGCCAAGTTTCACAATTGTGTTGCAGAATTACAGCAAGTCTGCATTGCAAGTCTCCAGATCAACGTGCTTTGCAAAAGTGATGTACACTTGCAGAGCTCTTGCTAATACCTGCGGGACTCTTGCTGTAGACTTGCAAAGCAAATTTGCTACAAATTCAAAAAGTGTCAACTAGAACTTGTGCTGCGAGTGTTCTGCAAGTCTACAACTTGCCAGGAATGTGTGCAGCAAGTTAACAAAATTACAATTTAACCCTGCCAAACGTTTGTGGCAAGTTATCCTTGCTATCTGGGCTGAGGTGGTTGCCTTGGGCAGCATCTCATTGGGTCATGTTTGGGGCAGCAGGTGTGCCTGCTGCCACCTTTCCAGCCAGTGCACCCCAGGTTGCCACCCAGCTAACTGAAGTCACTGGTTGCCATGAATTGAGCGGGATGCTCTGGCTGGTGTCCCACCCAACTCCTGACAACCACTTATGTCAGTAAGTTGGGTGGGATGTGCCTAGAGTTCAGCGTGAAGTCTTGCCATTGTTAAATAACGTCTTAATGAAAATATTATTATTTAATAATAACAACAACACTAATAAATAATAGTAATAATAGAAATTCCTCATACATTTAAAACCCAACTCCAAGTTGGCACAAAGCTCTCCCACTGTCCTCTCGGTTTATTTCCACACACCCTGAACAGGCATCGGCCACTGTTGTCTCAATCAGGAAACCTGCCCTGGAAAAATCCCATTCATGTGTATCTTGGAATAATAATTTAAAAAAAATACATTCTAAAACTATCTGTGTGTGCAAAGGTCAGATCAGGGCAAGCTAATATAACGAACGGTTGAGGGAAATATTCAAGAAAGTTTGTTTGGTCACCTTCAGTCTAAGCCAATATATAGAGAATACTCACAACTTCCAATCATATGCACACATGATCAGGGAGTCAAAGTGGAAAATGGAAAAGATACATTATTATTATTATTATTTATTTAATATACTGTATAATGCTTTCTACATGTGCAACAGATAATACATGTGACCAGCTTTTCCTTACCAGTATATGGTAGTAGTATATCAGTAGGAGATGAATGGGACACTAAGGGGGGTTATTCATAAAGCTGCGGAAGGCAGCCGAGTGAATAACCCAGCGGAAGTGAAGTGAGCCGCACCAAGTTCAGCTATTCAATTCTGGCTTGTACGAATGATTTCAGCTGTAGGTCGGCTGAAATCAGAGAATGTTCGGCTGACCGAAGTGCAGCTGAAGGCAGCCGATGTACGGCTGATTTCAGCCGATGTACAGCTGAAATCAGCCATACTGAGCCGTAGTGAATAGCTGAACGTTGTTCGGCTCACTTCACTACAGCTCGGTTAAAGCCAAAGTGCAGAAGGACTTTGACTTAGCCGATCCAACATCTGGATCCAACTACATTGGCCTATACACATACAGCACATCAATGAAGTAATAAAATGAACTAGGATCACACTAATCCAGCACGTTATTAATCTCACGTGCCCCACTCAATATGGCCGCCGCTTGAGTGGGGCAACTCAGAATAATAACGTGCTGGATTAGTGTGATCCTAGTTCATTTTATTACTTCATTGCTGTGGTGTATGTGTATAGAGCAATGCCGCGGATGGCGCTCGTGCAGAAGAACTTTTTTGTGCAAACCTCTTAGTTGTAAGGAAAGCGGAAGTCAGGCGGTCCCAGAACTCGATAAGTTTGAACTTTCGATCGATCACCGGCCCAAGTGGCTCCGTCGGCTAACGAAGGGAAGGGGGAGGAGTCCGGTGATTTCACGGACATCGACGTCACCGGACTCCTCCCCTCTTCCCTTGGTTAGCCGACGGAGCCGCTTGGGGAAGGGGGGAGGAGTCCAGTGACGTTGATGTCCATGACGTCACCGGATCTCCGACGGGACTCCCGGAAGCCGGCGGAGAGGTGAGTTTTCATTTTTGATCAAAAGAATTTTAATCGTTAATTTCTGCAGCCCTAAAATAAATTTTAAAAAACAACAATTGGGCGGAGCTAGCAGTGACAGCTAGCTCCACCCAACTATTTCCTATTGGTCGGCACCTGCAGCTGTCATTTGCGGGGTGAAAGGCCGGCCTTTGCAGGACGTTCGCCACGCTTCGGCTGTCATTTTCGGCTCAGTCAAGCCGAAGCATATGGCAGCCTTCGGCTGCTGTATGGTCTATTGTGAATAGCCCATACAGCAGCCCCGTGGTTCGACTGAACCAAAGGGCTCCGGTGGCCAAAGAGAGCCGAAGTATCAGCCGAAGCTACGGCTGGATTCTTCGGCTCCTCTGTGAATAACGCTGTAAGTGTCCCAGCATGGTGTAGTGATAACCCATAGGTTATAGGATAGGATTCAGCACCAATGATTTCAGGACCCAAAACTATTATGTTTTTTTTTTCGTTTTTTTTTAAAGCAAAACTTTCACCCAAGATTTAATTTTTCTTTTTTTTATATAATTTACTTTTTATTAAAGATTCAACAGGAATACAAAAGGTACACATTGGTAAGCAGGTAAGTATCAAGGAAAATCAGCAAATGTACCAGTAAATTAACCAGCAAAAATCAATACATAACATTGGTTCATAATAATAATAATAATAATAACCAGTGTGCATAGAAACAGCTGTTCCAACATCTAAAGACAAGATTAGTATCTAAAATATACTCAAAGAAATGGCATGAAAGTAAGAAGGAAACCCAAGAATGGGAATAGGTCAGAAAGAGAAAAAGAAGTGAGAGAAAAGAAGAGGAGAAGGAAAGAAGATGAAATCCGTACCTCATTAGCACAGGAGGAGGGGGGGGGATTCCCAAGTATTGAATCTACGTTGAGCCAAAGGAAGCACAATCGGAAGAGCTTAGGAGTCGCCACCGGGACCACACCCTCTCAAATGTGTAGAAATGGAGTTATGCAACTGAGCCGTGAGAGATTTTCTACATTGTGTACTTTTTCTTTTTAATGTTTAACCGCACTCCCTCCCCTTTAAGAAATGCATACTTTTAATCTAAACCTAATATCCAAAATAAACATACCTTCCTTGTCTTTCCACCCTTAAAGCAGAACTGTACTCTGGAAGCTGTGCCCAAAAAAAGGCAGGTGGACGGCAAAGGACTAGTCACCAGTATTGCCTGTGGTTGCACAGCTAAACTTTCTCTATTACTGACTTGCAATGTCTTGTTCTGTTCTGTAACTCTGTGTGGGGATGACCATCTTGGTAGCGGCAGGGCTTTGCTTCCTTATGTCAGAGCCTTCAGCAAGGAGTTAGAGTAGTGACATCACCAAATCTCACTCCAAATCTTCTGAGACTAACAGTCAGAGGCAGCAATGCCTTAGATCTCAATGGTACAGATATACAGCTATGAGGCTGTAGGCATAGAAGTGCCTAGGCACCCTCACATACTAGGAAGTGCCTGCTATTTTTCAAGAGGGATTGAAGTGAAAAGAAACATTTTCAGGGTACTGTTGAGGCACAATTAAGATTTCAAATGTTTCCTATAAATGAACAAATGTTCACGTTAAGTTCAGTTACACTTATGTTTTTTAGACGAGGCCGTGATGACATAGGCAATGCCCTCCTAGAAAAGGTACATTATCAGAGCCTGAAGGCAGATCTTGAGCCAGTAACTGCGGGATCTTAGGAAGTTTTGCAGATTGTACGAGATTTTACAGAGATTGTACGAGATTGTATTAATGAAGGGCTGGTTACTAGATCTTTCTTTACTTCCTGGAACTCTGGCACATATGACTAGGACATGTGACCATGCACATCATCTCAGGGGAGGAAAATGCTGTTCCCTGAAATCTCTTGAGATTACAGATGAGATTTCCCAGCAATGCTCTGCTGATGTAAGCTTCTCAGGATGCAGCGCTTGGGCACATTACATCATTTGTGCCAAAGAGGACCAGAAAGTGGGAAAAAAAGAAACTGTATGTAAAAGATGTTTGTTTAGCTAATGAATGTAAGATGATGTCATATCAGCATGCAGAGCTGTATGCTGATTTGATTGCTAGACAAAGGGGGTAAAGGTCCACTTTATCAACAACTGTATACAAAGGAGACAGACCATTAAGCCGCGGTATTTATTAATGGTTACCTTATAATATAACCAAATGTTAAAATTAAAGGAGAACTATGAGGTGAGCGATTTACACTCATCCTCATAGTTAGAGCCGACGTGTGACATTGAAACTGTCACACGTCGGCTCTATTGATTGGGAAGTGAGCGAACACATACCGTCGCTCACTTCCCGATCATCTCCCTGCAGAGAGCGGTGACTGTGAGTTACGGCTCCACGCAGGGATTCCCCCCTTCCCCTCTCCGATCCTTTAGCACTGTGGTGCTCTCAGTATATAGCGAGCTATATACTGAGCTTTGGGTCACAGAAGAACGTTAGAATATGGCCTCCCGTGACCCTAAAGAGAACTATGGGATAAAAAGGTTACCCCATAGTTCTCTTTTAAGATAACCAACCCAAACAGGCCTAGCTTTCGAAGCACAGGCCAGCATAGCCAAAACACAAATATTATTTGAAGAACTAGGTCCATTCTATCTTGGGCAGAATGACCAATCCCACTAATAAAACCTCAACAAAATGACAACAAATATAATAACAATAAAATGTAGGAGGGAGAGGAAATCCAGCAGTTGATTTCTCCAACTGAAGAAGATGTGAAGATAGGTCACTCGCACTCCAGAATGCAAAGAAAATATTGTTTATTGCAAATAACGTCACATAGGTCAAAATTGCCAACATTTCAGGGGCCGCACAGGGCCTCTTCCAAAGGCGACAGTAATTTTACTGTGCCGCTTTGAGGAAAGGACCCTGCACAGCCATCTCTGAGGTTTTGCATGACACGGTCACTTCAAGCACCTATTTTATCAGAACTGGTCACCATGCTGTATGGTGTGCAACTGGCCCTTTCAGCAATTCTCCAACTGCAAGAAAAAGAGCAGCAGCAGGGAGATAACCCTCCTATATAACCATAGGTAGCAGAAGCCATCAATGGCTAACAGGCATCCTTGCAGCAATTATGGACAAAGGGAGGCATGAGCAGGTTACCTGAGTTGCTCATATGATCACCAATCAGGAGGCTATTGCCATATATCCAAAATAAGTACAACATCATAAGTCTGTTAACACAATGTGTCACATCCGTTGAGGCCGCTCACTATACACTGCTACAACTACTTGTTTATTCTTTAAAATTCTGTTAAAACTGTTCACAAATTCATGAGCCTCACACATGCGGATGATAAAACGTTTGCTAGCATCTTCTAGACTTTATCTTCTCTTTACTAAAGATCTGCTGATCATAGCCAGATTGGCAAGATTGGCAATGATCACTTCAAGCCTCTGGAGACCTTTAGAAAAACTTTAGAAAGCATGGAAATGTCAGCTCAAACTAGTTCTGCTCTGGTGTGGATACTTCCTACCCTCATCCTCTTCTCCAGAATCGTGTGTCCAGGTGACTTTGGTTTAGATAACTTACATCTGCAGATAACTCATCACCCGGCCAGCTTCAAACAGCAGCACCATGTGGGTGACACAGACAACATCAAACGAAAGGGGTCACGGAAGTTTGTGTTGGGTTTATCGCTTATGACTACTGAGGCAAAAGGGCCATCGTTGTTCCATGTTTATGATCTCAAGACCGTATCCACGAAACACAGCAATTTAGACCAATAAGACAAAATAGATGAAGTTCCAGGGCTGCTATGAAAGTGAACTTGGTTGCACAATGCGTGGAAGGAGGTATAGAGGTCAGTGTAGTGACAGGGCCCGAGGGCGATTTTCCCTCCGTCTTCACAAACGCATTCCTTCCCTTGTTCCTGTCCCGTCCTAGAGGACCTTGCTCTAAATGGCTTCAAACTCTGTCAAAAAGACAAATGTACTTGTTGAGTCACAGGAATGATTAATAGCCTGCTAAACAAATTAATGGGGGTTAAATAGGTTTTTTTTTTTCTTAAGGAAACCAAGGTTAAGGAAGATGATGGTAATTGTGGAAGGACCGCTGCTCCTGGGCATGGCATGTCTTAGCTGTTATCAGAAGAGCTGTGCCAATTTGCTGAGCGCAGCGCTTTGCTGTAGACAGGATGTTTCTCATTTCTACTGTACAATGAGCTGTAATCCTCTCCACTTTCTTAGACTCTGCTGAGCTGGGGAGAGGTGATCACTAACCAGGTAAACTTACTAGAATGAAAGTTGGCCATACACCAGTAGATTTTTGCAGGAAAAAATTTGATTTTGGAAATCCTTTCAATTTTCTAATAGATAATAGGGTCAAATCGGCAATGATTAATGACCGTAGCGGTGAAAAAAATAAAAGGGGCAGGATGAAATGAATGAAAATTTTAACAGTGAATGTGGTTTTCATTCGGGAACTGAATGTTAAAATGAAACACAATTTCGAACAACATTTGCAACGTCTCTGATGGCATTATTAAATGGTCAGACCAGAGTCTTTGTATGAATGTTGGTAGGAAAATCTGCCAGTGTATACACAGCTTTAAGTGGTAGTAAACCGCCAACATAAACACGAATAGTGGGTCCCCAGGAGGTGTTTCCCATAATGTGCTAGTATATACAGCATATTATCATATTATGGGCAACTTACCTTACAGGCAATTCCAAAATATATCCCACTGCACTCCTTACCAATATATAGCTTAAGGATAGGTGCTGAAGTGACTGCGGATGGCGCCACTCAAATCCAGAAGAATGTAGTATGTCACCAGCACACCAGAATCAAGGGTCCAAAATCGTTTTATTGACACATGTCATAGTGTCACAAAGGAAGCAACATTAAAGACAAATTAGGACACTTGATTCTAGTGTGCTGGTGACATACTACATTCTTACTTTACAGGTAATCCTCTCCAGAGCTGCAATGTCATTGTTTTCTTCCTCCGCCGGTACTGCCATTCTGGTCTTCTTCCATGTTTAGCATCTTGGGCCTTTTTTTTGGCTGGACAGGTATGATTTAACTCCCACACATGTGCACAGGAGTTACTTAATTTCCGCACAGGACGTTGCTGAGGTTGCGCACTGAGCTGCTCATGAATGGCTTAGTGCACACAAGGTAGGAAGGGAGCATTTATGAGAGAAGAGGCTGAACAAAGGTTGACACAGAGGTTGAACTCGATGAACTCACACAGGCTGAACTCCATGGACACACAAAGGTTGAACTCAATGGACCTTTATTCTACCTAAAATACTATGTAACTATGTTACTACATAAGAGAAATACAAGGTCTCTTCTGTCATAAAAACCCAACCTGTCAGCGTTTTACAAAATCTTTACTTTGCTTCAACTTTAAGGCCGGACATACACTGTGATTTTTATCTTGTTCTACCCATGCTATCAGCTTGGATGGGGGAATCACCCCCGCTGTTCTATTGTATTCTGACAGTAGCTGGTGTGGAGCTATCAGAATACCCGAACAGTGGCGGACACTTGTTTCACTGTTATAGTCACTATTTGGACAAAACTTTTGGGACCATCTCCTTCAACAAAAGTCATTTAAAACACTTTTTTTGTCAAATGGGGGTGGGGGGGGGGGGGGGG
>NW_017307187.1:575533-578876 GCF_000935625.1 Nanorana parkeri
GGGGGGGGGGTCCCAAAAGGGGCCACACACACTGGATGGATTTAGGCTAAATCAGCAGAACTCATCAGAGTATCGACCAGTGTAAGACCAGCTTAATATTCAACTGACATAGAAATATCTCTTGTAATTCACTAGGTTACTCATCTGGTTTACATGTAACCTTAAGGGCTTGTTCACACCAAATGCAGACCAGATCTGCATGAGTTTCTGCACACGCAGTGCAGTGTGTTATGCCGCGTTTTTTGCTGCGTTTTTGCTGCGTTCCGGGCCATTTTTTTTAGTTTAAAATGGGCTTTCAGTGCGTTCCAGTGCGTTTGCATGTGTTTTTGATGCATTTGCATGCGTTCCAGAACAGGTAAAATAGGGCTTGCTGCAGTTTTTTTACATGCTCTGGAACTGAACGCTGCGTTGTGAACTAGAGCCCAAAATACCATTGGAATACATTGGGCGCAGTTTTGATCCGGTCTGTAACTGCTCTGCTCCTGGAACGCGCTTGGTGTGAACAAGCCCTAAAGTGAAGCCCAAACTTGTTTTTGAGTTTTGATGAGTGGTTACACTCATCATTTGTTTTTTGCTTGTTTGTTGTCTGTGTGAAGCAGAGGTTCGCCATGTCATAGCAGACATGTACCTTGATAAATGCATAGCAACATGCTTGGCTTCTGTGCTCACTCCAGTTGTCCAGCAGTCAGCATTGGAAACTACCATCCATATACCAGTGACACCATGCAAGTCATGGAGTAACTCAGTCCGTCCCCCCCCCATGCTATCTATGTTTTTGACAGCCTCAAGACACTGAGGAAGTGCATTCAGGCAGTTTCCAGGTCAGGCTTTGCAACCACAGGATGTAGATAGCATGAGGTGGGCTGAGCGACACCATGTGTTGTACAGTGTCTGTGATATAACTGGCAGTTTTTCAATGCTGATGGTTGGACAATTGTAGTTTGGCAGATGGCAAACATGGTGCAATGCATTTATCAAGGTGCATGTGTTATATGTCTGTTTAATGTCCATTGAGTAATGCCAGGGTGAGCTTCCACTTCAAATGTATTTTTTAAATTCAAGCAGCATTAGTACCTGAATGTTAGCTGCTATCAGCCTCATCTAGTCTCTGTACAGCAGGGCTGGAATGAAAGTTAAGAAGAAGCAGTAAAAGGAGTATAATGTTCTAACAAGAAGTATGCTCACATGAGGAGACAGCAGAGTGACAGAGAGATGTACCGTATATACTCGAGTATAAGCCGTCCCGAATATAAGCCGAGGTACCTAATTTGACCAAAAAAAAACTGGGAAAAAGTATTGACCCGAATATAAGCCGAGGGTGGGAAATGAGGCAGCTACTGGTAGATAGATACCAATAAAATTACATTAATATTTATTTAAAAGAAAAATAACCTAGCTCTGTAAGTGGAAAAGGGGAAGTACTGCTTCTCCTTTCACTGTCCAGTCACAGTCTGGGGTCGTGGCCAGGACAACCTGGTTTCAGAGGAAGTGGTTTGAATGATGCTGGCCATCAGACTGAGGACATCTACGAGGGTGGGCTGATAAATCTTGCCTCCACTTAAAGGAGAATTATGAGGCGAGTGATTTTGACTCAACCTCATAGTTCGAGCCGATGTGTGACAATTAAACTGTCACAGGTCGGCTCAATAGATCGGGAAGTGAGAGAACACATACCGTCGCTCGCTCACTTCTCGATCCTGTCCCTGCAGAGAGCCGTGACTGTCACTGACGGCTCCCTGCAGGGATTCCCCCCTCCCTGCTCCCATCCTCCAGAGCTGACTGGAGGAACGGACGGGGGAGGGGACATGAACAGCTGGCTCTGCTGTAGTTTTGTGGTGTACTGAGCTTTGGGTCACGGGAGGATGCTAGTTTATGCCCTCCCGTGACCCTTAGGAGAACTATGGGGAAAAACACTTACCCCATAGTTCTCCTTTAAATAAAAAATGAAAAGGAGAAGATTTTTTAATGCAATAAAATACACTTCTTCCACACTTTAGGCCTCACACAAATGAAGCAACAAGGGATGCAATTCAACGCCAGGACTTTTCAGTGCTGGGCTATCCACCATATAACCCAGACCTGGCTCCTAGTAGCTTCCACCTGTTCCCAAAACTAGAGCAACACTTGAAGGGCCAGCGCTTCCTCTGTGATGAAGAGGTTAGGTCTGCAGTGAGGAACTGGTTTAAAAAAAAAAAACAATTTTTTTAAGGACCGATTTCTAAAACTAGTGCAGCTTTGGCAGAAGTGCATTGAAGTGTGTGGTGATTTTTTAGAAAAATAATTGAGCAGCTTCGAAAATAAATGATGTACTGTGGGGATATTATTTTATTTCATTAAAATATTGTTTCCTCTTCATTTTATCAGCAACATTTATCAGCCCCCCTCATAGTCATAATAAAAAGCACTTTGGGGGAAATCTCTTGAATGAAATTGAATATTGCAACTTAAACTGGTTTTGTTATTTAATAACAGGGTTATTCACAAAAGGGTGCAGAGATTGTTCCCTTCTCCTGCCTTCTCCAAACTCTTCACCCTTTTGTGAATAACCCTGTTAATATTTGAACGGGCTATTTCTTTTTATTTTTTTATTTTTGGCTGAAGTTCTGATTTTATGGTTTGATTTTATTTTTGGGGTTTTTTCAGCCTCTTTGTTTTTAGCTTTTAAAACCTACTTCTCAGATTTCCTGTCCTCCCTGTAAAGCTGCCGTCTTATCAGAAGGCTTAGCCAGAAAACTGGTTAAACAAGATGTGACGACCCCAACTTGGTTCTCAATGTCTTTATGAGCTGGCCTTACAACAAGGTTACCTGTCAGCCTCCTCTGGCCCCAGAAACCTGGCCGGGGTTTTGTAAGTCAAAGTTGGGAGCCCCGAGCCGGTGGAATAGAAGCCCACATTCACACATTCTTAAGGTTGAGTGGAGCGTGAACTGGGCTGAGAAGCTCTGTCACTCAGAGGATGCGAGAAGTGATCTATTATAGGGAGGGAGAAGCCTGCGAGCACAGGTAACATCCAGGCATCAATCTTACTCAGCAGTGGAGAGGTGATGAAATCTAAAAAACGTTGTCTTCTGCAGGCCCGTGATTGATGGTGGGACAGGACCTGGAAGGTGAATGGGATTAAGAGATGAAGATGAGGAGTGGATGGGAAGTAGAAAGATCATCTCTGTGTCATTATAACGTCCTCGTCCATTAGTACATTCAGAACTATTGGCTGCCCTAAGGGCCAGAAAACAACGGCAAGGTGCAGAAAGGACCACTATTGGCAATCTATCAAATGCAGTGCATAATTGTGCTACACTAAGCTACCATTTAAAGAGAACCTGTTTTTTGCCTTTTTTTAGTGT
>NW_017307187.1:578933-625714 GCF_000935625.1 Nanorana parkeri
AAGGGTCAGGTATACATTTTGGAGGGGACCACACATAATTTTTTTACATTTACATTTTTTTTCATTTTAGATTGGGTTGCTTCCAAATTGTACATACACCTAAAGGGTGACTAAAAAAAAAAAAGGTTGAAAAATGCTGATATAGAGTATATAGTGAAAATAATACAATTTTGAAGGAACCTGCATGCATTAAATCTTACAGTACACTCATCATACGGCACAGATGTTTATTATGCACAATGAGTGTGATGCTCCACATGACTTGTTCGGCTCTGTAGTGGATATGGCTGTCAGAAAGAAGTGATAACTCTGATGGTGATATCTCACCACCGGAATCCCCAAGAGGTATAAGGCAGCATTTGATTCAATTTACCAGCTTCCGTATAGTAGAATTATCAGATTTAGGTAAAGATTACCTTTAAGTCCAAGAAATAGGATGAGCACTGACCTCATGTAATGAAAAAGTAGCAACCGTTCAGAATCCATCATCGTGTCTCTTCAGTACAGTGAATTCTGATTGGTTGCATTTAAGGATAGAACCTTAAATGCAAGATAAGCACCCTTTTTATTTCACTTGTGTGACATAATGCGTTCTGGGCAGTAAGTTATATCTGAGAAATCATTCTATATAAAGGCAACCAGCCATCAGCAGATCCGTACCATAAATCAACAGTAATGACAGAAAGTGTAAAAGTGAATACTGTATTCTCTGGATCCGTCTGTATAAAGCCTAACTTGTAATTCATCGGAATGATATTTAAAACATAAATGGCCTCTGAATAATTATAGAGAGAAGGACACATTAAAGTGATTTATACATTAAAAGAAAAATAATTACAATGTGCCTTGCATGAGGTCCCTCCGCTTCCCTTCACTTCCTCAATACATAGAATAACGCTTGGTAATCTAACATTTTCTCTACATCAAAGACGAGAGAGCGGCTTTCATATAGTACCTGACTTGAACTGAGCACAAATGATTCAGCAATGAGTGATGAAACTCCATCACATAGGCAGTTATTTTCTCTTCATTCTCAATGCTCAGATGTTACTGACTGGACTTTGATTGGCAGAAAGAGCTATTTTTGAGTTATCTGTCATCATTATAGCATCTCGGAGCATTTTCACAGTTGGCCTCAGTCAGATTAAAAATAGACGTCGAACTGGGAGGTGGCATCCAGCTGAGCTCTATTCACTCGGACCATTTTTATTGGTGTATTCCCCCATTTAATGGGATGATGATGAGGTCGAGGTCATGTTTTGAAGAAGGGGGCGTGACCCCGGAAACGCGTTAACGCTGCCACTCCATATTGGCACACAGGCTGATCGAAGCTTTTAAACTGATGTATCCTTGAACTACCCATTAATGCTTCTAATCGATCTACCATTGTGAGTACCTTTGCACTCTATTTTGCTATTTTTAAACAATAAAGAACCATCTGCACTAGGGTGGGCGCCCTTCTCTTTCTTTTTGTAGACTCCATTCTAGGGGTGGGCAATTTATTTTTTTCAAGGGGTCACATAAGAAACTGGGACTGTTGTGGAGGGTCAAACCAATAGGGCCTATTGGTTCGGCCCTCCACAGCAGTCCCAGTTTCTCATGTGATTAACACACAGTACTGCACAACGCACCTGCCATGTGTTACAGTGCGGCAGGTGCAATGCATTGCCATTCATTTGAATGGCACCCCAAACTCACCTCCTGACCGCAACGCAATCAATCACGTTGCAACACGTGGTATGGCAATACATTGCATGCACAATTTTTTTCCCAATCGCACCACACCGATTAATTCACGGACCTGGTGGGAACAGGCTCTAAGGAAACCAGGCTGGGGGCAGAAAGACATTGTCACTGGTTGTTAGCTGCCAATGACTGCAGAGAGGAGGACCCCTGACGTCAACAGTTGCTAGGACCGCCTAATTATCCTAGCAACCACTGACTGTATAGGAGGGCCCATGACGTTATTGGTTGCTAGGATGCCAGCGGTCCTAACAACCAAGGACTAAAGGGGAACACAGCCTGGATACAGACCGATCGCTGACCTGAACTGGGCTATGTCTTGCAGTGCATGTACCAGCCTTGGAGGCAGGTGCATCCACTCTCAGCCAGCCATAATTTAGCAAAGGTCAGCGAGCAGTCCGTGTGCGGATCGCGGCCAGACTGCCACAGACAAAGGGCCAGATACGGCCCATGGGCTGTAGAATGCCTAGGTCTGCTTCATTCTGTTTGCAATCAGTAAGACTGAATTTAAAGCCCATCTCTAGGCAAAAACAAAAAATCCCCTTACCCCACCTTTTTCCCACCCATTCACAATTAAGGAAAAAATACACCAGTATTAGGTTGCAATCTCAACAAGAACCCATGGGAAGCCTTACTGCAATAACCCATTCAACACGTTACAAAGCTCCAACCGATACTAGAGTAGAGTAGAATTACGGGCACCATGATTAATGAAAAATTGTCTGCTACCCTGATTTATTTTCATAATAGGTTTATGAAAATTTGGCAGTCCTGAATCTCTTAGGGTAGCCCCCAGTGCTTTGATGTTTCCCTCATCTCTTATTAACTTGACTCTTTGTACTGACTGGATCTGCCTCACCCTTTTGTTTCTGAATCTGTTCTTTCTGACTTCATCGGTTGCCTATTTTTCCTTTGCTAGCTTTTCTTTTCTGTTCTTTCTCTCTTTAACTTCCTTCTTCTTACTTTTCCTTCCTTCCCCTCCTGGTGATTGTTTCACCAGATCACCTTTATTTGTCTCCTGGGTCCCCCCGTCCCCCTCGCTGATCTTACACTCCATTTTATACGTTACGCCATTTAGCCACAACGTTTGGCAACACATTTGGGCTTCAGCTGTTGATAAACCATCAGATGCTGGCAGGCCTTGAGGCCAAACCACATGACCCCATTTCAAGGTTATATTGATCCTACAGCCACAATGTTACTTGATATTGCTTATGAGACTTTTTTTTACTAATCCAGCTGCTGCCTCAGGTCATTAGCCAGTTGTTGTTTCTATGAATTGCTGCGTGCCCTGGTAAACAAATACAAATGTTGTGAAATAAAAGAATTCTAAGACACGTTTGTATGTACCCCTGTGTCTCTTTAGTGGTTATCATTGGTGATCCAAAGCTTCATCAGGGCCCACCAACCACTCTGGTTGCTGCTCCTTACAACATATTGCCACCACTCAGTCTTCAGGTCCCTGTGAGGACCCCTCTGGTGGAGTCTTCTTACAGCCAATGGAGCAACCTGGTCACTTGAAGAAGGATCCTGAAACAATGCAGTCTAGAAGGAAAAATAATCCAGACCTAGCCTGGCAGATAAGAAATTGAGTCTTTCAATTTTTTAAATGTTTTTTTTAATGGAATCAAGCAATAGGTTAGAGGCGGAAGGGTAATAGAGGGAGTGGTTCATTTGAAGATGATCTTTAACTCATATGATTTTGAATACTTCTAACCTCTATAAAAGACATTCTGATAATGCTTTCTAAAATGGAAGGCCTATAATTACTGGGTGAGTAAGCTAACCTGTTTATTGGTAACTTTCTCTCTCACAAAGGTTCCCCTCCTAACCATAGGAGCAGGTACCCATCCATCACCGAGTAAACGGGGCAATAGGCAAACATCTCCTTTATTGATGACACGGCACATGGCCTTATTTGTGTGCATCGTCACTATAATGTAGGTACTCTGACTGAAGTGCACTGATAATGGATAGGTTAGAGTAGGGCAGGACAAATCCCATGAAGTAGATAGCCAATGCCCCTTAAAATTAAAGCTGGTGCCTAACATTTGAATTTGCCTCTAGTTGCTGTCAGTGGAGCTGTTTCCTAAAAAAAAAGTCTTGCTAACTCCTGGATTGGACAGACGGGTTCCCGAATTCTATATTATTTGTCCATTGTCGGTTTACAGGGCAGATGTGCATGCAGAAAATGAGCTAGTAAAAAGTCCAAAGAACCGCAGTTCAAAAGTAAGTTAATTAAGTTAATTTAGAAAATGAACTGGTAAGCAGTCCAAAGGACAACAATTCACAAGTAATTGTTTTAAGGCAAGATAATGAACTGGCAATAGACATCTGATTGCAATGGATGAGCCTAATGTGTTGCAACTTGGTCCAGGTTTGAGGAACGTTCTCCTAACCTGTGGAAGAAATGGTTAAATTGTGTTTGTGCTCCAATAAAATACTTAAATGCAAACTCATCTCAGGCTAACCAGCAGACCCTTTGGTGTCAGTGGTCGGGTAACCCCAGCAGTAGTCTCAGGGCTGTGACCTGTGACGCCTGACACCTGATTGATGGATGTTGGGAAGAAATCAGACAGGTAGTGGAAATACAAGGATGGATGACAGCAGAGAAAGAGATAATGTGCCAGATACTGGTGACAAGTGGATAGATGAAGAATCTCTATCTCCCTTGTTTCCTATGGTGCAGTGTTGTAGTTTGACATTTTTATAGTGATAGAGGAAAACTCCAGATGTAACGATTTTGCCTTCAAGCAGATTCAGGAAACACAGAATATTTGCTGAGTGGTTCTGATTTTATTCATCTTTCACAGCTGGATTCTCTGCTATGTGAACCAAAGCAGACCGGAGAGCTTGCTGTTTCCAACCTCTGAACCTACAGCAGCTCCACTAGTACACATGGAGCATAACACAGAGTCAACTCAGCACATTATTAGGCTGCAGGCCTGTCCAGAGGCAGCGCGATATTGGTTGATTCTGGCTTCAAAGACGACATATAATAAAATATGGAAATAAATTGCAAATGAAATTCTGTATATAAAGAGCCGACAGAGAAAAGTCAATGGGCAGCTGTCGGTTATAAATGTAACCCTCAAAAGCAAAAAAGCTGCAGTTGCTTGGATCAATTTATAGCTAGCAAGGGAACACAGCACATAGGGGTGGAAATTGACAGTAAGTAAACAATATAAAAATTACTCAGCACAAAAAAATAACTTAGAACACTGGGGAATCTTAAAAATGTTCACTTGCTTTAAGTTTATTCACACTTACTCATGAAGCCAAATACGTTCATTTTACTGCATGAAAAATGTCGAGGAGAAATCCCATTCTTTCCTAGGGGGTCAGGTCACATTTATTTATTGAAAGAAAAAGGAAAACTATACGGGCCCATTTATGCCCACATATGTGTGTTAGCATGCGTGCAGTTACATGCAAGTCCCATTGCACTCCTGACATGAACCCGCAATTCTCAGGTGGGTGCTGCAGTGACCGCGGATGGCGCTGCACATCAATCAATACTAGATGAAAAAGTCACAAGCACTCCAATATTTGCTCAACCAACCCATCTTTATTGATGTCAGACGGTCACATCTCAGCGTCAAACAATGTTTTGGAACCATCTCAGTTCCTTTATCATGCAAGGTGATGTTGTTATACACTGTGATGTAACCTACATACGTCAATAAAGACAAGTTGGTTGGCGCAAATATTGGAGTGCTGGTGCTTCTGCTATAGCATGCATGCAATGATGCACATGGAACAGTTTGAATCATCCAACTGAAATTAAGTCTTTGTGTCTCCTGGAAGTGTCCCCCCAGTATATGCAGATTATATATGTTTGTTCTGGGGGGTAAAATAGAGAGTTATACCTTATTCCAGGGTCCTATAGTAGCTGGTGGCCACTGGTCATGCATTGTACATGGAAAATGTAATGGCTAGGTACTCCAGCCTGTCAGCACTGAGGTCTTTGGTTTGAATCCCCACCAGGTCACTATCTCCATGAAGTTTGCATGTTCTTCTTGTACTTGCATGGGTTTTCTTGGGGTACTCCAGCTTTCGCCCACTCTTCAAAGTCATGCTGGTAAGTTAATAGGCTTCAGTCCAAATCGGCCCTTTTCTGTGTTTGCATGCATGTGAGATAGGGACCTTAGATTGCAAGCTCCTTGAGGGCAAGGACTAAAGTGACTGCAGTATGTAAAAGTGCTGCGTAAGTTGTCAGCGCTATATAAATGCCTGTAATAATAATATGTGAGGCCAAAACTATTCTATATATATAACCAACAGAATTAGAAAATTTTGCCAAGGAAAATTAGCAACCTTTTTTTGCATTGTTGCAAAAAAAATTTAACATTGAATTAGCAGTTCCGTGATTGACATGAGGTTTTTATTGAAATTTAAAGCACACTGTTCTGCTGGGCATAGAGAGTTCCAGGACTACCCCACATCTTGCAGAATTTGAGTCTTCTGAATTCAGTAGGAGTGTATTTGGATTTGTTTATATTTCACCACACTTTGGGTTTCTGATTAAGCCCATAAGAGTGAAACGCATCAGTGGTGGGTGGCTACTGTTTATGAACAACATGCATGGTGAAACTAGCGGTGTGTGGCAATTTTTGGATAGTGTGACTATGGAACATGGACAGTTCGCGGCCAGCCCCAGCAGCACAGGCAGGCAGTGGAGCTTGAACTGGACGACAAGGTGACAATTTTCTTACAATTTTTCTATTGTTTCCCCGCACAAAAATGTCAAGCCTCCTCATTTGTCCTTAAAAGAGAACTAAGGGGTAACCATTTTTATCCCATAGTTCTCCTTATGGTCACGAGAGGAAATATACATACGTCCTCCAGTGACCGAAAGCTCAGTATATAGCGAGCTATTGCTATATACTGAGAGCACCGCAGCCGGAGCGGATCCTGACAATACCATTGAGATCCACACAGCTGCGTGAGTGACAGTTGAGGCAGAGGCAGCTGTGTCTGCTCCCTTCCCCGTCCTTTTCTCCAGCCAACGCTGAAGGATCGGAGAGGGGAGGGGGGGAATCCTTGCAGGGAGTGGTGACTGACAGTCACTGCTCTCAGCAGGGAGATGATCGGGAAGTGAGTTAGCGATGGTATGTGTTCGCTCACTTCGTGAATCAATAGAGCCGACGTGTGACAGTTTCAATATCACACGTCGGCTCTAATTATGAGGGCCAGTGTAAATCACTCACCTCATAGTTCTCCTTTAAAGTATTGGCCTTCCTAATCAGGTAGTAGAAGGGGGCTGAGCCAAGTTTGACTTCACAAGAAAAGTTGCATATATCTTTAGCTACTTGTATCTTAGTCCTAGCCGGTACAGTGGAAGCAGACCTTGCATTTTACTTTAAGGTCCGCTTTAACGGTAAATGCACTAAGAAGGGGAACCATGACTTTAATTTATCCAACTTACCATAACCACACTAAAAAAAGGGAAAGAGAGATGATAGAGATAGATAGATAGATAGATAGATAGATAGATAGATAGATAGATAGATAGATAGATAGATAGATAGATAAGATAGATAGATAGATAGATAGATAGATAGATAGATAGATAGATAGATAGATAGATAGATAGATGTTTTACAGAATATATGAACCCTTAGTACCCTGTTTCCCCGAAAATAAGACCTAGTACTATTTTTGGGAATTGCTAAAATATAAGACCTACCCCGAAAATAAGACCTAGTTGAGACCATTACCAGGGCCGGTGGTGGCATAAGGGGGAACTTGGAGAGCCACGGGAGAGAATCAGGGGTGCCAACAAAGCCAGTGCTAGAGAAAGTGAGGCGGCAGTGGAGGGAGCAGAGCCGCATAAGCCGATGTTTCCTCTATGGTGCCGGCTCCTGTCACAGGCGGAGTGATACCAAATGCACTCCCCCTGTGAGGAATCCATAGTGAAAGTGTGCTTCGCTCATTCTGGTTACCAAATTGCTCTTGGAAAGGTACGGCACCCCTGATTGCCCTGGTCACCCTATTCTTAGCTTTGCTATTCTGGATTATTTAATTTGGATTTACATTAACTTTGGATGTTATACATTAAAAAAAAAGACCTACCCCGAAAATAAGACCTAGTGTGTTTTTTGAGCCCCCAAAAATATAAGACAGTGTCTTATTTTCGGGGAAACACGGTATACAGCAAGTATATTGTTCTTACATGCAGCTCAGACCTAGGCAGTTCTGTACTCTGTACAAGTTCAAGTCACAACAGCTCCTGAACTAGCTCAATAACCTCTTAGCATTGATGAGATGTATGATTATTAATGACCCTTCCACTAATTAAGAATACTGTCCATATGTCAGTCATGGTGGAATCAGTGTGATGGCTCTTCAGCGTGATGTCATGGCACCAGCCTCGTAGAGGATAGCGGAGCGTCTGCTATGTGTCCAGGCTTGTAATACAATGCAGGGGAATGGTATAAGGTATCTCTTCATTGTCAGTGACAAATTTCAGAGCATAGTTTCCATAATGCAAGGGGAAAATGCTAAATTCAGAAAAAGGATGATGCATGCTTCTAAATGGATTTTTAATTTCTCTAAATGGACTTAGTGAAACATTTGCAGCATGATAAAATTAGCCCATAAAATGAGTCCATTTATAACTACTCAGAGTTTCAGAATTCAGTCGTCGACACATGGTCTGATTATCGGGAAGATCTAATTGTTTTGCTAATTTTATTGTATTGTGTTTGGCTAATATTATTGTACTGAAAACAGGCTGTAACAGCTGTGATGGGTGACCCTTCCAGCACCACATGGAGCTGGATGAAAAGTTGTCAGCCAATCAGCTGAAATCACTGTTTCGTGGGAGATATTCGAACACTCATGCTGTTTAGTGTGTATGTGGGGAATCAAGGGATTTTTCTCATTTAGCTCATGGGGGTTAAACGAGAAAAATCTTAAAAGGTATATGGCCATCTTTAGTGTCCCAGGAGCCCAACGCCTAATGTGCACATTTTGAGCAAAGCCCTGGTCTACCACTTCCTGTATCCCAGCTATTAATTACTGTGCATATCTATTACACTATCCAGCACTAGTTGGGTACTAAAAGAGGTGGAGAAGTACTCAAACTTAATATGAAACCAAACAATTGCATCACAGTCATAAAAATAGTTGCAATATGACTGGATTTTGCAGAAAACTGCCACATTTTAATCAGGCAGCAGCTAAGAGAATGTTAATCCTATGAGTAAGCACCCAGAAACGCGTTAAGTTCATCTTTAATGTCTGTATGTGAGTGCACTTTGTTTCTTTAAAAAAAAACTGCCAATCATGCAAGCTAGCATGGTGGGCACGTTTTTGTGTTGCAATTGTGTTGTAGTAGGTCTGGTAACAATGCTACACCTTGCAGAGCGAACATGTGACTCAGTCTCCCTTGTGCCAGCTAGAACTTGGCTATATAATTGTTAATAATGAACCACTTGCAAAACTGGAAGTGATCAAAGAAAACCTTAGATACCGTGCATCTGCTCTCTACTAACTGGACAGAGGTGATGATTATTTAGAGCCAATGACATAGTTAAAAACATGTCAGACCCATTCCAAGGGGCACAGTGTATCCTTGTACGCCGTTTATCCTGCCCACAGTCCATCTTAAGCCCGCCCTAATCCTACCTACTTACTTGAGTGGCCCATCCAAACCACTTCTCTAAATATGTGGGGGCCATCGTCATGATCACCACAATGAAAGCCTTAGTGAGTTATTGTGAAAAGGCAATAAATCAAAGGCCCAGGGCACATCGTCATCAAGCCTGAGGACCAAAACGCAGGATTGTGTTGGGAAATCCAGGACAATTGGCATTTATACAATGAGGAGGCTGGAGGCAGGGAAGTGACAACGCAAGCTGCAATGCTGAAACATGAATAAGTGCATTACATTTCTGACTGTTCAAAAATAACTGTACAGAATTTGAAGTTGAAGCAGTAAAGATGTATGTATTCCACCCTTGTATGTATCTGCTGCAATATGCTTTAAATTGCATATAAAAGAAAACAAAAAATTATAACATAAAATAAAAGGCTGTGTAGGCTGGCTTTAAAGTACATTTCAACATCTAGTTTAAATAGGCTAAATACATTACAGGTGCATATAGAAAAGGTATTCAAAGTCTTCAAGTTCATTTCCCTTAGAAAGTAGCCACAGCGTGAGTCAAAAAGCCTGTCCCCTGCTAGAATGCTACAGAGAAGGACCCATGAACTCTGTATGGGAGCAGTGGCCTCTCTACAGAGGTCCAACATAACTCCTACTGAGTCAGGATCAGCTGGGAACATGAACTTAGTTGGTTGGAGAGCTAAAGGTCTGATTTAGTGGTCCAATTTGTTCTAATAGAGAAAAAGAATTCTTGGTGATTTCTAAAAGCAATCAGATGCTCCGATACCACATTGTATATCTTATTCATTAATAGTCAGTTATATCTTGTGTGCCTAAAAACACATCTAGGTTTTTTTTTTTTAAAGAAATGTACAGAGTTGTCTATAACTAGCTCCTGTAGAAGCCTATAACACATTTTCACAGCTCTTGTAAACAAGCCTTTCCATATGCAAAGGTTAAACTTGTTTACCACAAGGCACAAAGAGTACTCCATTGTTCTTTGCAATGACCTTAAAGTGAACAATTTTTGACCAAGTGTACTTCATGGACCATGTATGTATTTATATAAGGTGGACATACCCTCCCACTCAGGGCAGCCATCGGAAATGTTGGGGCCCCTTACACAGCTTTAGGCCGGGCCCCCCCCCCCACCCCACCCCACCTCCCCTGAGCCGAATGCTGGGGCCCTGCGCTGCTAGGGCCAGGCCTCTGCCGCCGCTGCGGGGGCCCGTCCGCCTGCTCGCTCTTCACCATCGGCCGATACTCATGTAAGGGTCTCGGGCGGGACCCCCAGGCGGCCCGGGCCCCTTACGTGAGTATCGACCGTACCCCCCTGATGGCTGCCCTGCTCCCACTCAATAAGTTGAGTTGAGTTAAAGTGACACTAAACTCAGGAGTTAAATCTTAAAAATACATTCAATATCCTTACTATTAACAGAAATGTATCTTATTTGTGGAATATTCGGCTGTAGATCCTCAAATCATCTCTGAATTGGTGTGGACACTGTCCTTCCTTCTGGAGGGTGGATACTTTTGTTCCCAATGCTCCCTGTGTGTGTTGTAAAGTAGTCACCACTCCAAGTTCGCTCCCATGGTGGTCTACAAGCTCACGTTTAATTTTTATTGAGATTGTAGACCATCACAGAAGTGAACTTGGAGCGGTGACTACTTTACAATACACACAGAAACCATGGGAAACAAAAGTAGCCACCCTCCAGAAGGTAGGACAGTGTCAGCACCAATTCAGAGATGATTTGAGGATCTACACCTAAATGATACAAAAAGCTACATTTTTGTTAATAGTTAAGGTACTTCAATGCATTTTCAAGATTTAACTACAGAGTTTAGTGCCACTTTAATCTTTCAGCTATATGAATGATAGGGTTCATACTTGAATGTATCTGTTCATACTTGAATGAGTTTCTGTGTTGCTGCACCCCAGAGGACAATGACTGAGTAGCATACACAATACTATTAAACAGAGTGAGGTATTGGGTGCTACTTGCAAAAGTTTCCAACATAGTCAACAGCCAACAAGTCATAATTAGCCCAGCAGTCACCATGATGCTTGATGGAGGGATATTTTCAGTAAAAATGGGGTTGTTTAAGGTCATGCTTACTTTATAAATTGACAGGCATCAGAGATGTAAGTAGGCAATCCTTGCTTCCTGGCATAATCACTTCTATTATCCAGTGACAGCAGTGGGTTCAGAGAGACAGTAGTGTGGGAACCACTTGGCCGGCATCTTTACGGGGTCAGATTGAGTGCTATTCAACGGAGAACCTATTGGCAAGCAGTGACCATCAAATCAGGAGAATTAGCCATTCAACAGTTTTTGATTCTCCTCAATATTTCCATGAAGAAATCACTTATCACTACCAGAAACTACATGAACCAGGAAAGCAGGCAGCCTGCTGTAAAACACAAATATGCCAGGATGAATATTAGAACATATTAGAGAATAAGGTGTCCAGGATTTGTAATGTTTGTCTGGAACTTTTTACCTCGAATGACAAAAAGTAAGTGTTTGAGCAGCTTGGTTTGGGAACTGCTAATGCAAATTGCGGCATATTTCTCAAGTCTTGAAGACTAACTTGTAGACTAACTCTGTTCATTAAGTGACTCGGTAGCCAATGATCACCTTTGTATCCCAAACCCTGGGGCAACACCAATACATAGGGGTTTCTCTATCACTCAATTAAATGGTTAGGTTTTTGCACCACGCCGTCTGTTTGAATCAAACTTGGGTCACCGTTAGGCTGAGGTAACATTAATTATTTTTCCGCCTGTCGGATCCCATGAAAAGGATGTGAAAATGGCCTGTTTATGAAAGAGTGCGGGCAAAGGCTGTGAGCTGATTATGTCAAACATATTCAAAGCTTCCTCTGCAGAGGGGATTATGATCAACAAAGCATATCTTACACCTGCATGTATTCCACAACCAACAGCACTCGGCACCGGAAGACATGGCAGGGAAAGTAACACACCGGTGCAGATGGCCATGTATGATAACAAAATATGTAAAAAGTAAATATTAGTATAAAAGTGTGGAAAGAGCAATGATGTTTAAATGAGAGTAAGTAACCATCATAACCATCTATACTTTGATTAACTTCTTTCACCATTTAAAAGAAACTTCTAATTGGTTGCTATGGCTTATTGCACTTTTTTTGTTTCTCTTTGTACTGTTGAACAAGCCTTTATATGCCAGGGGTAGGCAACCTTGGCCCTCCAGTTGTTGTGGAACTACATGTACCATGAGGCTTTGCAAGACTGGCAGCCACAGGTATGACTCCCAGAGGCAGCAAGACAATATTAGCCATAGGTATGAGTCCCAGAGACGGCAAGGCTATAACAGCCACAGGTATGACTCCCAGAGGCAGCAAGACTATAACAGCCACAGGTATGACTCCCAGAGGCAGCAAGACTATAACAGCCACAGGTATGACTCCCAGAGGCAGCAAGACTATAACAGCCACAGGTATGACTCCCAGAGGCAGCAAGACTATAACAGCCACAGGTATGACGAATGTTAAATAAATACGGAAATTAAACAAAAATTAGAACGACAATCGACAAGTTTCTGATGCCTGTATCAAACGTTCCAAAGGGATTTTTTGTACATTTTGAACATTTGTGCAAAAATCTACCTGTGTATACCTGCCTAACAGCCACAGGTATGACTCCCAGAGGCACAAGCATAATGGGAATTGTAGTTTTACAACAGCTGAAGTTCCAAGGTTGCCTACATGCCATATGCAGTAAAGTTTTTTTGCTTAATACTTATGGCTGGCTCCGCCGAGTTGTAATGACTGATTAGCGTCACCAAATGACCTGGGTATGCTGATCTGTCATTAAACAATCATCCGGCTCCGCCTAGTTGTTATTCATTGGCCAGGACCTGCAGGTGCCGGCCAATATGAAGCAGTTGGGTGGAGCCAGCTGTCACGGTAAGCTCCGCCCAATTGTTTATTATTATTATTTTTTTCTTTTTAAAAAAATCTTTATTTATTTTTTAATTTTACTATTTATTTACATTTTTAAAATATTTTTTTCAACTTTTTTTTAAAAACTCTTTTCATTGATTTTCTATTCTGCTCGGTACGATGAATAGCGAGCAGAATCGATCGGCGGCATTCGGCTATTCACTCACTGCCGTTCGGCCCCTATGAGAATAGAGGCGAACGGCAGCGAGTGAGCTGCAGGAGCTTTGACTCGAGATGTTGGATCGGCTGAGTCGAAGTCCTTCTGCACTTCGGCTCAGCCGAAAATGTAGAGCATTTTCGGCTGACCGAAGTGCATCAGAAGGCAGCCGATGTACGGCTGATTTCAGCCAATGTAGGGCTGAAATCAGCTGTACTGAGCCGTAATGAACATTGTTCGGCTCACTTCATTTCAGCTGGGTTATTCACTCGGCTTCCTTTGGCAGCTTTGTGAATAACCCCCTAAATCTTCATTTAAATCTCATTTGTTCCCTTTCAGCACTTCGGATGTTTTACAACAAAGAATAACAAAAAAAGGGTGCTTCAAGGAGTTGGAGTTCTGCTTAACAATAAAAGGAGGAATTTAATTAGTGACATGTGACCTGGTGGTATTTCTCAACCATCAATGTTGTCACTAATTGAGGTCCTCCTTTTATTGTTCCAAACATCCAAAGTGTTCAGTCTTCAGGCTGTTCCTCCTAGGTGGGTAGTCCTTACTCCAGCACTAAGCAGTGATCACATAATAACGTGTGAGTGCCACTCAGTCTAGTAGTATAGTGAGCCCACAGTGGACTGGATGATGCTGGCCTCCATTCAACCTGAAAGATGAGTGGAGCTGGACCTCGAAGAGGTTGGTCTGTCGGGATAAAGTGAGTATTGTTGCAAAAGGTGCATAATTAGAAAATCTGGAGCTCCACTTTAAACTGCCATTTTCCAAGGAAGGGTGGGCTTCCTTTAGTAGCTGTGGGACAACATAGGTCTTACCCATCGATCACATAACTCGGATGGTATGTTTAATAAAATTCATTCTCCAAAAAGAGAGAAACGTTATTTCTTTGTATTTTCTTTTTTTCCTCCAAGCTCTCCCAATTATTCTCACTCTCATTTCCTGTTGGAGGAACCTTTCCATCTACCTATTTACCCGGCGTTGGCCTCTTCCCATGCCCTGCTGTACAGGTTACCAATCTGACCTGAATTAGCAGCGTGTGTAATTCACTGAGCAAACATATCGTAACCCTAAAGATATTCAGGGTCCTGAACGCCAATGAAGCTGACCTGTATTCAAAAGAGACACGTCTGTACAATTAGGCACCTGTTCCAACACTGTCTGCTGATACCAGCCCTTCACTATGTCTCCTTCCTAAATGATCAAATCATCCATTAGGCCAGGGGCCTCGCAGCCCCGTGAGTTTCGCCCAGTTTGTGGTAGGACTAATTCATTAACGTGGCTCCGACCGGAATGTATGTGTGAGGTTCCAACTAATTGGACATGACTGGTTAAGAATGACTTCGGCCCGCGTCCAGCTCTCACTGTCACTTATTCTGTGTAATAAGCTACTACTGCTGGCTTTTAATTCAATTTTTTAACTCTCAACGGTAATGAACTTGGATGGGCTATTGTTGCCGGGCAGAAAAAAATGCACAGTCAGCCATTGCAGCAAGCTTAATTACATGAGCATTATGGTTCAAGTTAGGAATGGCGGTTAGGCTGGCCATAGGCGAATAGATGCCCTATACAGAATGCATTGCCTTTCTCCCTGGATCCTCCAAGGTCTGCTCTCAGTCTTTAGTAATATATTAACATATGGTGGGATATTCATTCGGGGAAAAGAAAACGATTGGCATCACAAGGGGGAAAAGTTGGGATTGTGTGCACAAGTAATTCCAAAAATTGAAAACACTACTTATCTCCTTCTAGGTAAGACTTGCAAAGCCCAATTCTCATCTTCTCAGTCCATTGCCTATGTTAAGGAGAACATTTAGGGGGGATTACCAGTGCCCACAATCCCCCACATTATCCCCCATGCTGTGTCCTGTTCCTGTGTGTGATGATGACACGATGAAATGACCTTAACTGTACAACAATGTAAGTAAAAGAAGGAATGTTACAATTAGGGATTTGATCCACTTTACTCTACCATGCATCTAGCCCAGTGGTGGCGAACCTCTAGCTGTTTTGGAACTACAAGTCCCATGAGGCATTGCAAGGCTCTGACAGCCACAGACATAACTCCCAGAGGCTTGTAGTTTTTGTAGTTCCAAAACAGCTGGAGTGCCAAGGTTCACCACCACTGATCTAGCCTATATGACAATAATACTGAACTTTTATTACTATATTATTATTCTTATTAAGCCTAATTTTTTTTATTTTTTTTGCCAACTAGGGATGAACTGTGGATTCAGGATGATCATGACTCGAATCCAAGCTCTTCAGTTTGACAAATAGGCAAACGATTTTGCCAATCCACTTGCCCACTGAACTTCGTTCTGTGTTCTAGAAGCCAATAATGTTGTGCAGCCAGCACATAGTCATTGGTTGCTAGTAGGCTAGTGGCTGGGCTGCACAGCATCAGTGGTTGGTAGGATGCCAGCAGCTGCACCATAACATTCTAAGATGCTGTGGAGCCACCAACATCTTAGTAACCAATAAGGCATAGGCAACCCTACAACAAAATTGGTAATTATGTTGTGCCAGTCTGCATCCCAGCAAATAATAATGCTGTGCTGCCCAACTGCTAGCATCCTAGCAACCAACCAATGATGCTGTGTGGTTTCAACAGTCATTGGTTGCTAGGACACTAACTGCACTGGGTTTGGTTTGCTTGGACATTTGCCAAACTCAGATTTCTGTCTGGGTTCAGCAAGCATCCAAGTGGACCAAACCCAGGCACATTCAGCTCACCCCAAGTCCCAATATATTTTTGTTTTGTTCTTGTGTTTTAGGTAGACTCCCCTCTCCTGGTGACTGTTATCACTAAAAGTAAAAGAAAATCCCAAGTTTTGGGTTGCCACCAGAAAAGCAATAGATAGGAAATCTTCGAATGGGGACACTACAGTAGTTCTCGTTACCCTGCTGACCACCAGGGAAATCTCTCCCTTTGGAGGGATTATCTTTAACCTTCTGTCGTAACTATTAGACAGGATGTCTAGGGAAATCTCCCCAATGGGACAATGAGATGGCAAAAAAAAAAAGCTGACAGGGGTTATAACCTCCCTTACTCTAGCTAAAATATGAAAAAAAGAAAAGTTTGGGCTTTAGCACTACTTGTCATATGGGCTAGATGTGTGGGTGACTTGGTGATGCTGCCACAGTCTAAGGGCCATTCGCCCATGTCTGTTTTCCTTTAGTAAATGAATCTGTTACAAATGCATTACATTTTACATAGCACAACTCCTAATAATTCCTAAATGGCTGTTTCACATCTTTGAACTGCAGTTTAGAATGTATAAACCTCTATGAATAAGCCCAGGTGGTGAAACGCATGGTGTGAGAGATGTTCATAGGGATGTGCATGCTGTTATTGCTCTCTTGGATTTCCTTTTTGTAACCCGTTTGGATTACGTTAATAAGTTTGGGATTGCACATATTCTGGCTGTGCTGCTGATCTTTTGCAGTTTAGCGTGTGTTACCAAAAGAATAGAGTTGTAACCCTTCCCCACTATCCAAAAACTAAGAAAACATTTTTTTCTGGAGGCATAGTTTAATATTAAACCATGATTTTATATACGTTTTATTTGTTCTGGGCTTTTATATCTTTTGTGACATTTGTATAGAGTATTATTGTACTAGGTTATAACAATACATTTCTGGGTTACAACTCTTCATTTCTCCTATTGGTTATTAAGATTCATTGGAGCTAAGATGTCGTGTTTGTAGACATTAACGCAGGAGGTCTGGCCTGTAAGCACGGTGTCCCACCGAACTCCTGGCAGGTATACTCCTTGATGTTGGGTGCTGAAGTGAGGATAAATGGTGCTGCCAAATTCAATGCAGAAACAAATTGTCACCAGTACACCGGACAGTGCACATGTTACACATGTTACATATCGCCGCGAACGTCGCAGTGAGAACAATAATTCTAGGGCCATCAATCACTGATAACACTAAACTGATGAGCGGTAAAAGCGTTTAAAGCGTCGCCTATGGGCAATTTTGGCTGCGGTCGTTTTCTGCGATTTCGCGGGCGTGCGCAATTTTAAAGGTTGACATGTTTAGTGTCTATTTACCCGACGTGTCCCCGTCTTTTATATTGTACCAAAAAAATTGGGGTAAAAATAAATGTTTAATAAAATTTTATAGGGAAACATGTTTTTTTTCAAGATTTATGGTACTTTTTTGTTATATAGTAAAAAATAAAAACCCCATTGGTGAATAAAAGCCACCAAAAGAAAGTTCTATCTGTCCCCAAAAAATGGTATGAAAATCGTTTCAGTAAAGTGTTGCATGACAGAATAAACATCAGTCAAAGTACCGCAGCACTGAATACTAAAAAATGGCCTGGCCAGGAAGGGGGTGAAACACTACGGCCTTTAAGTGGTTAAATTCTACCAGTGCATCTTCTATGTATAATGATTAATAATAACATGTCAGGTGTAAAATGCTCTGATTATGAAATACTTACACTTGCAGAGCATTCACTTCCTGATTTGAAAGGGCAAAAACACTTCAGTTTGCCAAAGCAATGCACACTGGGATTGCCTTATCATCAGCAGAGCATTGCTGGGAAATCTCATCTGTAATCTCAGGAGATCTCAGGGAAAGGCCTTTTCCTTGATGAGATGATGTGCATGGTCATATGTCCTAGTCACATGTTCCAGAGTTCCAGGAAGTAAAAGGAGATATATTAATCTGCCCTTAGTAAACATGACCACTGCCAGAAGACTGGGGAAGAAAAGAGAAATAAGGTATGCAAAGAATACAAAGCCGGCAATTATCTAGAAGTATCTGTTAGTAGATTGTTATCACTAAACATTTCTAAAGGTGTGTTTGTTGTTATTTAAAAGATATGGGTAAAGGTCCAGTTTAACAAAGTGTTCACTTAGCTCAGTAAATAAGGAGCTGTGTTCACTTTGAATAATTAAGTTAAAATGTCAATATCACATAAAAACGTCCTGGCAAACTTTAATAGGTGCTCACCAAAACGTGTTCTATATTCTCCCATTAATGCAATCTAAGAAGATAATTTGATGTATCCAAGAGAGAAGAAAATGTGATCATAATGTTCTATATTGTACAACCAACCCCATTGTTCTATGGAGGTTAAACTCAATGCTACCATTCTCTAACAAGATATATGTTATATGATATGTTTATTCTGTATCATATGACATGTATCTTAGCAGTTGACTGTAACTAATTGAAGGGTAAACCTGTAACAAGCGTACAAAGTGTCTTTTAATGATCACATTGTATTCAAATGAATGATAATGCTTTTCCACAGGTCCCATAAAGAGCCCCTGCTTTCAGAAATGTACAGTACCTTTGCCTCATTAGGCTCTGACATAAAATGATGAACTTAAAGTGATATTAAACCTGAAGGTTTTTTTTTGGTTTTTTTTTTGTTTAGCACTGGGAGTCCACATTTATATAGAACTTTGTTTTTTCAATCCTTCAGTTCCTCGTTTCCTAGTGGTTCACCACAGGAGCGGCAAGTGATACAAAAGTTATTAATGGTGAGGGACGAGCTGATGGAGGAAGTAGAGTTTTGTGGAAACAAGAAGAGTTTTTAAGGACCACCTAAAGGTGGACTGAGCAGGAGATAGCCAAGCAGCTCGGGGTATGGAGCTCCAGAGGGGGGGCAGCAGCTCTGGAGTGGTCCTGGAGGCAAGCATGGGAGGAGGTGACTAGGGATCAGGAGGTCTTTGGAGGAGTGTAGAGGATGGTTTGGGTGATATTTTGAGATGAGGTTGGTGATATATCTGGGGACAGAGCTGTTGAAGGCTTTATATGTTATTGTTAGTGATTTTTATTCATTGGGAATTGGGAGCCAGTGGAGGGATTGGAAGATATGGGCAGCGGTCGCAGAGCTGTTGGTAAGGTGAATAATTGCTTCCTGTAAGTTGAAATTGCGTCTTGTACATAATAAAGCAATATCCCAGATAGCAAGCAATTGAGCTGCAAGTTTGAAAATGACTTGCTAAACTATTGCAGACTTGCCAAGCTTCACAATTTTGTTGCACAATTACAGCAAGTCTGCATTGCAAGTCTCCAGACCAGCGAGCTTGCAGAGCTCTTGCTAAGACCTGCAGGACTCTTGCTGTAGACTTGCCAAGCAAATTTGCTACAAATTCAAAAAGTGTCAACTAGAACTTATGCTGCGAGTGTTCTGCAAGTCTACAACTTGCCAGAAATCTGGGATGTCTTCTTCCTTCACATATTTTTTCTGTTTCCTGCTTGAGCCTTTGGCAGTCTTACTGAAGACAAATAATGTAGACTGATCCTATTAAGAAAGTACAGGAGATGGTTGAACAGGACTGCAAGTTTTTGGATGACACATGTGCATGGCTTTGCTCCAGGGCTTTGTGTCATTTAGTTACGTATCTGCTACTCTGGTGTTTTGTATGCAAATGTATTGTATCATAGCATAGGAAACATGAATAACATTATGCACCTTTTAATTCACAAATATTTAAAACTGCAACCTAACATCTTATAGTCTAGATATTTATAACTGAACTGATTCTGTCTGAATGGAAGAACTCAGAAAAGTAGGGTAGGACTTTAGAGAGTGTTGGGATGTTGAACAGACGAAACTAGTGCCAGTTACCAGCGGGGGTCCTAATACATTGCCAGTAGACAGAGCAGCTCGGGGTAGTGAATGTATGACAATAAACCATGACCTATTTGTGAAATAACTGCAAAAGCTTTAAGAGTATTCTGAGATGAGCAAAGCAATGAGATGTTCCCCGTATTCTGCAGTTCATAGCAATTCATGAATAATGATTGCCATCTTTATATCTAGTTGTTACATTGTCATGCTTTATGTAGTTAGTAAAGCAATGCAAAGAGGAATAAGAATGCACTAATGAGAAGGACCGCCGGTGAACCAATCGGAACTGGAGTTCAGAGATTATTTTGGGATGCTAGGGATTACTGCCCTTTGTATATCATAAATATTTCATCCAGTGCCATACTGAAAATGCATAGAAAAGGCATAAGTCGATTGCCTGCTGCCTTATAAGCCAGTGTGCTGCTCCACTGCTACTTCTGTAGTAGCAGTACCAGCTAGTTGCATTGGCTCTAAAGTTCAGAAGGTGGGAGCAATGGCACTCTTCAAAAAGCGTCCTTGCCTTCTGTTGGGTTTTGAAGGCTGGTTGGGCCAGCGCAGTACTGCTGTACAAGCTGCATTGCATCCAGTGCATGCATGGGGCACCATGCAGAAGTGAAGAAGATACTGTAATTGAAACTTTTTGTCCCTGTTTGGGGGCTCCCAGAGGACAAGATATAGGAGCAGTAAAGCCAATGTGCTAGTTTATCCTTCACATGAAGTCCACACTGATAAAAGTTGTGCTTATATAGGGTTCATTCTCAGTCACATTTTTTGCATTGTTTTCATTGGTCTCCTGTACACAAAGTGAACCTAGACTTACTCTATCTGTAAAAAATAAGTCAAGGAAACTGGACTTGCTGTATTTTTCTTGAAGACGTTTCATTGGTCATCCAACCAGCTTTCTCAATTCAGAATGACTTGTACAAGCCATTATGAATTGAAAAAGCTGGTTGGATGACCAGTGAAACGTCTTCAAGAAAAATACAGCAAGTCCAGTTGTCTTGACTTATTTTTTACAGATATACCATGACCTGAATGAATGAGAACCTTTACAGACATACTAGACTTACTCTCCTAGCAGACGTATACTCGCCTTCGCCTAGCGGACCTAGGCGATCTTACCTCCATTTAATACAGTGGACATTCTACAGCTGCTGTTTTCCTAGACCTACTTTGTCATCTGCTCCACAGCACTGTGTGGATGCAAGGTGGTCACCATATTAGTGGAAGAATAAGCAAACCATTCTGTTCCTAGACCCCTTCACTAAGGTCCTAACTGTTGGGAATGCCCGGCATCTCTGTGAGGGAAATTTCTACAGGAAGCAGAAGCCAGCAGGACATGGAAATTATTTTCTGTTATATACAGGAAGGTTGCTGACTTATCATTCTGCCATTGCTCATTGCCTGCATATCATGCCTACTCTTTTTGCTTTAGTATAATGAGCAAGTCACCCAGAACAAGCGTGGAGTTGTCTCTAACTTGTCTACTTGATCTGATCAGAAAATTCTAAAGCCTGAGGGGTCAGCATAACAGCTAGGCAAATAGCATTTTCAGAAGGAGTTCAGCAATGGTTGCCTCCATATTTCTCTTAGGTTTAGGTTTTTTTTATGTTATATTTGTTATATTTTATCTGTTATATTTTGCTCCTGAAACCCCTCATACGTCAGCATTAAGAAAGGAAGAGTGAAGTTAAAGCAATGTAAGCCAAGCAGGCTTTACTATATTACATCATTCTGGTGCCACAAGAAACTGCTCTGCAATAGATCTTTGAGACATTTTCAGTAGTAGAGTATTTACACTTTGTGGCGCGGGTCAGGTTGAAAGGTCTGTTTTTGTGTACACAAAGTGGTCTGTGGTCTTCAGCATATGCTGTAAATGATGAGTCAGCTTGTCTGATGTAATGTTGAGGAGCTCACAAAGCACTCGCACAGCGTTTTTCCATTAACAAAGTCTTTATTTTTTCTTTCCAAAAAGGTAGACAATCACAAAGTCCAACATAAAATAGCTTGCTGCAGCATATAACAGATACGGGCTCACCAATCCTCGAGTTGTCTCTCACACTCACAGTGTCCCAGTCCTGTAACACTTTTCTCTTGCAGCACTGCTCTTCCGGCCTCAATCCTCAGGGCCACTGTCTGTTACCTCCAGACAACTCTCAGTAACGTGCCAACCTGCACCATAGGTTTCACACACCCGCAGTTCCCTGCTGCACTGGCCTCCACTGACTCCGGGGTGGAGCTCTCCTGACTCCCAGGTGGGGCCCAGAACACATCCCAGCACACGCTTCATGAGGGATGTGCACAGGTGCACAATCAGGTGCTGGTCAGTGGTCACTACTAACCCACGGACCCAGGACTGGAGATTTCGTCCCACCCAGAACTCTAAGAAATCTCCTGGCTCCAGGATCCCAACTAGGATCCAGAAAACAAGGAAAGGACCGAAAAAGGCAGTTCTTTCCTGGTAGACGTACTTTCATCCTGGAGCCACTCAGCCCCTCTGGCTGAGAATCCTGGGTCACTTTCAGGCCACATAACACAGTGGGATTGCCACGCAATGCCACACTGATATCAAAATAGTAGAGTATTTACACTTTGTGGCGCGGGTCAGGTTGAAAGGTCTGTTTTTGTGTACACAAAGTGGTCTGTGGTCTTCAGCATATGCTGTAAATGATGAGTCAGCTTGTCTGATGTAATGTTGAGGAGCTCACAAAGCACTCGCACAGCGTTTTTCCATTAACAAAGTCTTTATTTTTTCTTTCCAAAAAGGTAGACAATCACAAAGTCCAACATAAAATAGCTTGCTGCAGCATATAACAGATACGGGCTCACCAATCCTCGAGTTGTCTCTCACACTCACAGTGTCCCAGTCCTGTAACACTTTTCTCTTGCAGCACTGCTCTTCCGGCCTCAATCCTCAGGGCCACTGTCTGTTACCTCCAGACAACTCTCAGTAACGTGCCAACCTGCACCATAGGTTTCACACACCCGCAGTTCCCTGCTGCACTGGCCTCCACTGACTCCGGGGTGGAGCTCTCCTGACTCCCAGGTGGGGCCCAGAACACATCCCAGCACACGCTTCATGAGGGATGTGCACAGGTGCACAATCAGGTGCTGGTCAGTGGTCACTACTAACCCACGGACCCAGGACTGGAGATTTCGTCCCACCCAGAACTCTAAGAAATCTCCTGGCTCCAGGATCCCAACTAGGATCCAGAAAACAAGGAAAGGACCGAAAAAGGCAGTTCTTTCCTGGTAGACGTACTTTCATCCTGGAGCCACTCAGCCCCTCTGGCTGAGAATCCTGGGTCACTTTCAGGCCACATAACACAGTGGGATTGCCACGCAATGCCACACTGATATCAAAGCTATACCCCAACTCCTTGCCATCCCACCATCCAAGCATCTTAGCAGGCAATATAAGTGCTCTCGTTGGATAATGTTATGGGGTGGTTCTTGATTTTGAAGACTTGAAGTTTGATAGAAGTACTGGTAGCATCTCCGCGGTCTCCACAGTTAGGCATGCTGTTAGATCAAAAAACGATTTCATTTAAAGTATATCTCCAAAGGAAAAATATTCCCCTTGCAATGAGGCTGCCCCTGCACTGCAAGGGTTACAGCTTCTTTATGTTTGGGAGTATTTTGTAAAGGGCTTTGATGTACCTGATCCCCGCTCCTGCTGGCTCCAAGTCCGGCACCCGCATCCTCTTCCCTCCTATGCTCTGGTGGCCAGAGGCCTGCTGCACTCATTAGGTACAATGTAGGACCCATAGCCCAGCATTGTATGTGAGGATGCCAAGGGAAGGTCCACAAGCTGGTATGTAGGGGAGATTAAGTGAGTGCCAATGGCCAGGGGAGCGGGAAACAGATCAGTAAAAATACTTTAAAGTAAAATTAAACTCTCAAAACCTTTTTTCAAATAAAAAAAATGAATCCAGAACAAATATAGGGCCCCATTCAAACTGTCCACTTGCGTTTTTATACAGAGATCTGTCTGCAAAAACTGCCATACTAGATGCTTGAATGATGGATTCATCAATTTCGTCCCTCTGGTAAAAAACCCCAATAAACACACAGACTGCGCGACATGAACGGCCACAGCAGCCCTTTTATTAACAAACCAACTTTAACAATAACCAAAAGTAATAAACCAAATAATAATATACAAATACTCTAAACGACTGTTGACCTGAGAAGGGGTCTTTGGGTGCCCAACGGCCCAAATAAGGCCTCTCCTAAAACTCCCCCCATGTCCCCAGCCACACCCCAACCAGCTCGAGGACAATTACTACTTCCAAGTTCCCCCTACAAATCCTGACACCAACAGGGGAAGCACCCATACTAGCTGATGGCCACCCATTTTTGTAATCAACTCCGCTTTTCAGACCCTCCAAAGACTCCCTAACCCGCCAAGTGACAGAAAAGAACCCTGCAACCAGCAGAACCACCAAATTCAGGGAGGGAGGGTGGGACAACCTGCTTCCTCTGTCGAGTTTCCAGAAAGGACGTCCCTCAGCCCTTGCAGTTCCTTCCCATGCGGCTCCTCCCGGACCCCTCCCGGACACCTGACCCCAACGTCCAATCAGGTAAGAGCAGCTATTCCCATTTTATTTTTAACTCCTTCTCCCGGGACTATTCCTCCCCCAGTCATGTAGCCCCTCCGCTCAGTCTGCCTGGGTCTGTCTTTTTTATGCTTGTAGATGCTGAACATGATGCATGTTCACACGCGTCTACGCACATTTTCACCTGTTCACGCGTGTTTACACCCATATGCTTTTAGATGTATCTGTCCTTTGTCCATTGAAACAGTCCCTTGTAGTAGCCAAAGAGATTTCAGCAAATAGATGTGTCTTGTTTTTACATGCTTTTAACCACTTTTACAAGCTTTTACACGCGTTTAGAGGGTAAAAATGTTTCCTGAATGCACCTGACTTCTATTTTTCCTAAACGCAGCTAAACTGACTGCATCTAAAAGCATCTAAACACAAGGTGTGAATGGATCCACTAGTAAATCATTAGATACATTTATACTCATTTAGAAAACCATTAAAAATGCATATAAAAGCACCTAATCAAACCCTAGTGTGAATGGGGTCTTCATTGCCCAGTATTGTATGTCTTTACATTTTTGCCCAAGCACTTAAGGTGCCCATACACTGCACGATTATCGTACGATAATCGTATGCGATCGGTTTTTCGTACGATAATCGAGCAGTGTGAACGGAGACGTGCGACCGTTTCTACTGTACGGTCGCACGTCTTCTGTCGAACCAGCATGTTCGAAAACCAGCCGGGAATCGTACGATTCTCGGCTGGTTAGAACGGTGCTCGGAAGATAAATGCTGAACGGGCCGGTGTGCGCACGCGCACACTGCCCGTTCAGCATTGCGGTCATCGGAAGCCCGCCCCTCAGGGGGGCGGGCTTGCGATGATCGAGAGTGCGATCTGCCTGTCCAAGATAGGCAGATCGTACGTTTTTTTAATCCCTATACAACCATCGCAAGACTAAAGTCTTGCGATGGTTGTAGAGTGTATGGCCACCTTTACAGTCATCATGTTTCAAAACAGCTGACTCTTTCTCTTTCAGTTCCACTTCCCTGAACTTCCTGTCCCATACAAAATCAGCAGGGAGAGCACAATATCCAGCTCTCCCTGCTATTCAGCTATCCTTGGAGAAGGGAGGAAGGAGAAGCAGGGAGCAGGGGGAGAGAAGTGTCTTGACTTGCTGTGCCTGTGTGTTTGTGGAGACACACACAGCTTACTAGCACACACAAGGACCTTGCAAGGGAAAGAAGCCACCCTAAAACAGGATATCAGGACCAGTGCCCAGGGGACCAGCTTCTGCAGGAAACTAAAATTTTTAAACATCAAGGAGCAGCATCCATTGTTAGTGATTTAATCAGCATCTGAAATAGCTTAAAAACCTTTTGACTTTAATATGACTTTTGATTGATCTGGATTCATTATTGCAAAAAAAGTTTGAGAGTTTAATATCACTTTAAACAATGCCCTAGATGTAAACAAGCAGCTAACCCTTGCAGTACAGAGATAGCCCCACTGCAATGGGCAGTTTGTTTCTGCCGGAGATAGGCTTTAACTGCCTCCGGACCGGCCGTAGTAAAAAAACGGCCGGTCAGGAGCTCTCTAGACACGCCCCCTTGCGCGCGCCGCCGGGCGCGCGTGAGCGGGAAATGGCCGCAATTTAAAAACGGGCAGCGATGCCCGTTAATATACATGCGATCCGCCGGCTGTATTTAGCGACGAAACCTGGTCTTGAAGTGGTTAAAGGACATTTGCACCTAAATAAATAAACATATCCCAGCATAGCACATGGTGTGTAGGTAATGCCGTCATTTTTAGTGGTCCTCTCAGGCTCCACATTTTTTTTTGAATAGCCACCATACTGCTGTGGACAGTGGAAACTACAGTTTAGGGAGTGGAAAAACTCCTTTTCCCACAATGCTTTGCTTCTCTCGTGACTGACAATGCACACACATATACATTGCCTCTGCACCTCTACATTACCACAAAAAACACAAATCACTTACAAAGGTGGAAATGGGCTTTAACCGCTTGCCGTCCGCCCGTTGTGAAAAAACGGACGGATCGGGTTGTCATAAATAGACGCCTTTTTTTTCCATCGTGCATGCCCTCTAGCTAGCGCACACGGGCAGAAAAAACCCGTCCGTTCTGAGGAGCCGTTATCGGTTGTTTGACATACAAACGATCGGTGGCTCTATAGCCGCCAATCGCTTGTATGTTGTGGCTGCGCCCCCCCCCTGGAGTGCCGCCGCCCCCACCACCCCCCTGCACCCTCACCTTCAATCACGGGATCCGCTGCCCCATCTGCGGCCCGGGACCGGCTCGGGGGGGGGTCAGGGGGAATCCGCTTCTTTGGGGATCCCCAGGTGACAATAGGGGTCTTAAAGTCACATATAAAAAAAGTTTAAAAAAAAAAATATTTAAGTCCCCCACCCCCATGTTTACGGACATATAAACGTAAATACACCTCACGCGAAAACGACAATTTTACATATCGCCGCTAACATCGCATTGAGAGCATAGGGCCATCAATCACTGATAACACTAAACTGATGAGCGGTAAAAGCTTTAAAGAATCACCTATGACCAATTTTGGGTATTGTAGTTTTTAGAGGTTTCGCGCGCGCACGCAATTTTAAGGCTTGACATGTTTGGTGTCTTTTTACCCAACGTGACCCCGTCTTTTATATTTTAACAAACAATTGGGTAATAATCAACATTTTATAATTTAATATAGGGGAAACACTTTTTTTTTTTACATTTTCGGTAACTTTTAATATAGTAAAAAATTAAACCCCCAGTGGTGATTAAATACCACCAAAAGAAAGCCCTGTCTGTCCCCAAAAAATGGTATAAAATTAATTTCAGTACAGCGTTGCATGACGAAATAAATGTCAGTCAAAGTACCGCAGCACTGAATACTGAAAAATGGTCGGGACAGGAACGGGGTGTAACACCGCGGACTTCAAGTGGTTAAACAGCATGTATTGTGCATAGTAATTATCAGGGCCGGGCCGAGGGGTAGGCAGAAGATGCTGCCATCTTGGGCAGAAGATGCTGCCATCTTGGGCAGAAGGGGGGGGGGGCAAAGAGAGCATGCTGCGCTGACGTGGTTCACTACTCATGGTGCCCTTTGGCCTTATCACCTTGGGTGCTTACAAACCATTTCCCAGTAATGGTAATTATTAACTAATCTATTTCTAACTTTGATTACCTTAGTACAGGTTTGGAAATGACTATTTTTTTTTTTATATGCAGCATGGCACTTTTGTTTTTCAGACATACTAAGCATACAAGGAGAGGGAGGCGCTATCTATTTTGTGCGCCACAGACAAAAAAAAGTATTCGGCAGAACTTGTGCTCATTCCTGAAAGTCTTCCCGCCTAATGATTCTGATCACTCTTCTTTGTAAACCTATTTAACTATATGGGAGCATTAGCGCTAACACAATCCCTGCCGCACGAAGATCGGATTATGCCAGAAACAGGCGACTTGTCTCGTAAATCACGCAGGTCGCTACTTAAAGAAGTTGTCATAAAACTAATCCCCGGCGAGGTGATATAATTGTGCCCGCCATGGCAGCCTTCTCCATTAGCTGACAAAACTTGAAAGGTGACTGATGTAGAGAGGCTTATACAGACAGCATTAAATGTCAACCCTTTCCTCCATTAATGTGATGTATTAAGTCACCACTTTGTAGCTATTATCACTCGATGGGTGGGAATCCTATAAAAGAAGTAATATGACTGAGGAATGGCTGTAAACGTCTATAAAAAAAGGCTTCTGTGAGCCAAAATGTGGGAACGGAGCTGAAATTCGACTAGAGATGAATGCATGGGCGAAGACAGAAGTAATGTAGACCTAGCACCAGAAATAGTTGTTCACGATAAGTGCAGGCATGCTACATAATGTGTCAGTGTGACAGGGCCAGGTGTTTATTACCTCTCAATAGGAACATGGTATACCCTGACAATGGCTTCATCTCCTTTTTTTATTCTCCAGAAGGACAGAGCCATCTTTTATCAGGCATCATCTAGGGTCAGAATCTACTTCTTGGACTGAGCCAGTTCAGAGATGACAGGTTTTGTGTGCAAGCATCTGCACATGTGCATTAGCCTAGTTTGGCTCATAGGGCTTTGCATGGACACACGTGTGTGTCTATGTGTGCTTTTTACCATGTGTGCACAGGAGCACGCACAGGGCCGGATTTACTCTCTCTGCTGCCCCATGGCCAGGTTGCTCAATGCGCCCCCCTCCCCGCCAAACACCCTCCTCCCCCCCAATGGAGAATTGCAACCAGATGGCGGGGGCAGCAGCATTAGTTTTCATTTTTGTAAAGCTTTTTTATCACTTTTTTTATTTTTTCAATTGTTATTTATTTATTTTTACTTTTTTCAATTTGTATTTATCTTTTACTTTTTTATTTTTTATAATTTTTTTATCTTATTATTTTTTTCTTTTTTATCACTTTTTTAAGTGCAGCTCTCCCATCTCACTGTTTAGACGGAGCAGAGAATGGACGTTCTCTGCCCTGCTCTCCGCTCCTCATCCTGAAGAGAAGATCTCCGTAGAGAGTCGGCCAGCAAAGAGAGAGGTAGGCGCGGGGGGCTTCCCCGCTCTACATTTAGCCCTGCTTGCCAAAGCAGGGCTAAATGTAGAAAACAACTACCCGCCCGGCACTAAGAAATGCATGTCCCGGGTGTCGGGAGATTCTACACCCCTGCTGCCCCTCTGCTCTCTGCCATCCCGAGGCCGGGCCTCGGTAGCCTTGGGAGAAATCCGGCCCTGAAAGTGCACGTGCATAATTCAAATCCTGGTGCCTAATGAGGTATTTAGGCTGTGACATCTAGACTTCCTGTGCTGAGTGATCGTCAGATAACCTGCATTCCTGAGATCCTGCATTCTGATTCCGATCATCTGTTACCAAGCCAACTGGTCTTGACTTTCAGCTGCTATTCTGTGCTCCTGTGACCCGGGCCTGTCCCTCGACCTCCACTTCTGCCCCTCGCCTTGTGCTGCACAAGTTAGTGACTAGGGATGGTCCGCTGGTTCGAAACGAACACGAGTTCGAATCGAACATCGGCTGTTCGAGTGTTCGCCAAACGTCAACATTTATGGGATGTTCGCGGCCTGTTCGACCGAGCAATGTCCCATAAGGCAAAGCACCCTCCGAAGCTCTAATTGGTTAAAGTCTTACACCTGACCACAGGTCAGTACTCATTTGGAGCCATGATTGGGTAAAGTCATGATGACTATGCCAAATCATCAGATGACAGCAAACTACACAATTGGGTGGAGCTAGCTGTCACTGCTAGCTCCGCCCAATTGTTTATGTTTTGCCTGCATCTGTCAAAATGACATTATGCCATAGGACGGGACGGCGGCCGGCGTTTACATTTTTTAAAATTATTTCTATTTATTTCTTATTGTTTTATTTTGTCGTCGTCGTGAACAACGCTGAACGTCGTGATTGACCCTGGATTACGTCGGTGGATCTATTTTTTTGTTTTTGTTTTAATAAAAGACTTGTCAAAAACATGTCTTTAGTTTTTTTCCCCCTTGCCCGCAGACCCCCACAACCACCGGGTCAGGGTTGTGGGGATGAGCCCCTTGTCCCCATCGGCATGGGGACACTCTCCCAGTGCCGAGAGCATGTGGCCTGGTGTGGGAGGGAGGGGGGGCGCTCGCTAGGAATTTGTCATTTTTATTCTTAACCTTTAAGTGATGTTAAAATCACTGCTTCTTTAAAAAGGCTTTTTTTTTTTTGCATTGATTCCTGTCCCCCAGAGCAGTACCGGGACCCCCATACACCTTTTATGGCCAATAACTTGCATATAAGCCCTCTTAAAGGGAATAATCATTTTCGAAAGTTCGACCCCCATTGACTTGCATTAGGTGCGAGTACGTATTAGAACGTTTCGGCCATTCGGGTGTTCGAATACGAACTGAACACGGGGGTGTTCGGCCCATCACTATTAGTGACAACGGCTGCCTGAGTTCGTCCGTCTGTCGCCTGGTACTGCTCTGATGGCACTGGCGGAACTACCAGGGTCGCAGCGGTCACAATTGTTGGGGGGGCCCAGAGAGGAAGAAGAGGGCCCCCCCCCCAGAGAGTGCCGCTCCTTCCCTGCCGAGACTCCGCCTGAATGCATTGCCGTCGGCACGCACTCAGCCGGGGACAAAAAAAAAAATCGTGCCGTCGCTCCTTCCCCGCTGCTCTGGAGAGGCTGTCACTAGTCACACAGCCGAATCTGCTGCCTGGCGGTGCCTGTAGCACATTCGGCTGTGTGAGGACCCTCTCCTCTTAGCCCCACCCCCTGGCCGCCAAGACGCGGAAGAAGGTCCTGCAGGAGAGGTAAGGTAAGTCTGGACCGGGAAGGGGGGGCGCAGGGAAGGGGGGGGGTGCTGGTGGTATTCCGCAGTGCTGTTTTTTTTTATTATGATGTATTGCTGGGACTTGTAGTCCCGCATAGCTGGTGGTATTCTGCATTGCGGTATGATGATTATACAGCAATGCAGAATACCACCAACTATGCAGAACCACAAAATGCATTATATTTTTAAGTAGGGATGCACAAGTGCCAATACTGGTCATTTTCACAAGTACTCACACTCGTGAAAATGCCCCAACACTAAACGCATATACCGGTGTTCTGTTGAACGCCGATGTAGTCGAATTTGCCAACCTCAGCATCTGCGCTTGCGCACAGACCGGTGTTATCGAGGAAACTGGGATTTATTTACAAAGTATTTAGTTTAAATTGTTAATTGTGACTGTTAATAATATGCCGTCCATCATATACTGCCATCCGTCATTTACTGCCATAGACGATATATTATTAACAATTAACCATTACAAATGAATACTTTGTAAATAAATGCCGGTTTCCTCGTTAATCAACGTCTGTGCGCAAACGCAGATACTGGGTCGGCGTTCTCAACAGAACACCGGCACTAAGATTTTAGACTGAAGCGGCTGCCTTGAGGTCCCGCGCTTGCTGGGGACCTCGGCAGCCGTCCTGTTGACCACACAGTGCCATGGCGGCAGGGGGTTGGAGGGGCCCTTCATGGTTTATTGCACTGGGACCCTGAAGGTTCTAGTTACGCCTCTGTCTGATGACCCGATGACTCAGCTTGTATTGACCACGGCTCTTCTGGAACTCTCCCTTGCATTCTGGTGCCTACTTCCTGCTATGAGACTCGTCGGCTTTACAGAGACTGAACCATCCCACTACGATGACATCTTCCACCACTCATGCCACTCCATATGCCTTGGCACCTGTCCTGCCATCCAGGATCTATGTCCCTACATGTCCATGTACTACCTCAATGGACTGTCACAATTTTACTCAGCCCCGTGAATATGCACTTCCTTCCTGAACAATGTAACATTATGATTGCTTGCTGGATGCAATGCATGATTGGATATGTAGTCTTGAGAAGTTGAGATTGCATCACATCAAGCCGCAGGGAAACAGATGCAAAGCGCACTGGGAACCCAGGAAGTGGATGAAAGTGATGGGCAGACGGAAGGCAGCACTACATAAAAGGGATTTTTTTAAAGCTTTGATTGCATTATGAAAAACACCTCCAGTATGCATTCCTATTACAATGCTGATGTTATAACAGGAGAGGATATGCTGGGACTTGTTAAGGGTAAATGGTAATGTGGGAGTTTAGGTCATTTGGCTAAGAACAATGTTGTGGACTTTTGTGAAGGAACCTTTACAACGGACCAAAGTCACCAGCAAAGTCAATCCCAACCGGTCCCACTCTCCTGTACACGACGGGGCCCTCCTTCTGACAAACATGCCAAGTTGACATTTTCAGCCCCTACTTGTCCGTCTGGCAGACATCTCTTAGTTAATATCTGTGAAGATCTGCCCAGTCTGTGGACGGATCCTGTCTGGAATATCTGATTAGAGGAACCAAGAACGGTCTCCCCGTCTTTGAAATGTGAATCTTTGTACCTGAGCTGCTACATATCCCATCCCACAGATTTCCGCCGGCGCCTCTTTACAGACTTGGCTCCGGCTCAGCTTTTTATTCCAGATTGTTTCTTTATGATTTCTTTTTTTTCTTCTTTCTGTTAGACAGAGCCGAAGAAATGAACAAGACACGTCTTTGTCAGACCACCCCACGGGGGATAATAGCTTCCCACAGACAAGTCCAGGCACCGATGCTGCAACAAGCCATGATTAAGAGCCGGGGTGGTGAGCTCGTACTCGCTACCACATCAAGAATCTTCCCATTCCCAATCAGGTAACAGGTGGACAACAATGAATAACACTATTGTTGCAGCTGATCTATCACTGCTTTCTTTAAAGGTAAATATAGGACAATTCAGGAAAATCAAATGCTGCTAAGGACTACTACAGACACAAGCCAGTACTACCATGTAATCTATGCATCTAATACAGCAAAATTGCTGGGAAAAGAGACAACCCACCCCAAACAAACCTACCCTAACAATAAACGGTGTCACTTCATACTTATTACAGCCCGTCTTAAAAATATGTACCTGGATACAATACACCCCATAAAAGAAATGACACCCCACCATAAGGGGACCCAGAGATTTAGTAGTGGTGCTTGTCGGCTGTGTACGGGTTTGGTTTGGGGGGGAGAAGTTCTGGTGGTTACCTCTCTCCATTACTCCACCCAGGCGCCACTGGTTGGCAGGAGCTCCCGACCAGTGACATCAGTGAGCTGGCGGGATGCCAGCCAGAACATCACAGGTTGCTTAGAGCTCTTAGCATCCTGGGATGCTCTGGTCGGAAAGAGGGCAGCGTTACCTCTCTCTGGCATCCCTCCCATTTCACTGATGTCACTGGGTGCCCGGAGCTCAGAGAGATGCAGACCAGAGCACCCCGCTTAACTCTTAGTACCAGTGACATCAGTGAGCTGGGCAAGACACCAGCCAGAGAGTCTCAGGTTGCTAAGAGCTCTTTGCAATCTGGGACACTCTGGCCAGAAATGTGGTGGCGTGGAGAGGGGGCATCAGGTACCTCCCACATAACCCAAAGAGATTCCACCTGAGGCAAAAGCCATAGGAAGCCTCATTATAGGGACCCCTATAAATATACTGGTCAATGGTTCATATTGAAATCACACTTATGTACAAAGCCACCTATGAATATATAATACAAGGTCCCAACAGTAACAGAAACATCAGATATATGGCCCAGACCATACATGCCATGGGGAATGACAGTCGAATATCATTTTATACTACTTTAAAAAATGAAACTATCAAAGGATCCTATCACTATGGTCTAAGACACTGGCCTCAAGAGCTTGTCGTGCAGTCCGTTTTGGTAGCCTATAAATGTTATTACCCTAAATGTAAACTTATTTATTTTTGGTACTAAATATTACATGCAAACAATGCAAACACCCGCATATTCCCAATAATATAAAAGGCAGCTTTTTTTTTGTTTTTTTCCCAATAGTCTATACTTTGGGTTTTGCAGGTCCTGGGCTGCTCATGAAGAGGTGCAAGGTAGATGACGAGTTTACAAATCAGGCCTGAATGACTAGAAACATCAGACTCTATAAAACTGATCAGTACCTTTCAGCTCTGAGATCTTGGCTCTTTAAGATGTATGCTATGGTACTTATAGTTCTGGCACCCAATAAGTCAAGTGTTAACTCAGCATTTGGTGATTAAGGTCAAAGGGGGGGGGGGGGGCTAAGGTTGACGCTATGATTACAGTTTGGAAGTAATTTTGAATGTTAACGGATAGATTTACTGGTGAGGGTGAGAATTAAGGTGTAGGGATAGGTTACATTTCCGAGTCTTTATCCCACACATGTTCGTTTTCACTTGCTTTTGGTACCAAAAGAAACACCTCGAGAACATAGCAATGAAAACCAATTTACCATCTCTATAGGCTCAATGGGATTTCCCCAGCAGTCTTTCAACAAGGATTCAAATTCTTCAATATAACAATGACCACAGAACATTTGTAAATCTGTATGGGACATACAATCATCAAAAGCAAGTAGGACCATAGTCAACATTACAATCATTTCTTAAATGTGCACTCACTAAAACTACACTGTGGTTAACTTCACCTGGCAATCAAAATACACAACAACAGGGCAGTAGCAAGCACTTTTCCAACTTCCAAAAAGCATGTTATAACAAGCAGAGGTTGGAAACTGTCCAAGGCCAATGGTTGAAAAAAAATAAATGAAATAGGGGTGACTTTGACCTTAGCATTACTTGCATACGCCCATCGATGCTTCCCCCAGTGCCTTGCAGAACCTGATGATTAATGCAACCGTAAATGGTTTCTGATCTTTCGAAAATGATTGTTTGACACTACAAAGGAGGATTGATTTGGTTGAATTCTATTGGATCCTCCAACATGATGGACCATGCCTGTTGGAGGAAAACAATCATTTATTGATAAAAATAAATGTTTAGTGCAATTAATTTATGGAGGATACAATCATGTAATTAAAATCCCCATTATTCTTTTATGGGGTTGTTTCTAATTGCACCCCACATACATGGCTATTCATAAAAAATAACACTGTAGATTGAGGACCCTGGAAGTATTCAATTGTCTTTGGGGACCAGGAAGGATTTTTTTCCCTGTTGGAGCAAATGGGATGATAAGGGGTTTTTTTTTGCCTTTCTCTGGATCAACTGGGGCTTAGGTTTCTAAAAACTACAAGTGATATTAAAGGCAAACAGGGTTATTCACAAAATAGTGAAGAGTTTGGAGAAGACAGAAGTGAACAATCTAGGCCCATATGGATGATTTGGAAAAAGTCTCCAATTCACCTCACTCTCTAGTTCAGCTATGTTGTCCTAGATTGTTCACTTCTCCTGCCTTCTCCAAACTCTTCACCCTTTTGTGAATAACCCTGAAAATGTTTTTAATCTATTTCAAAAGCTGATGAAATCACTTACAATGGATTCTGCTTTTTAGTGTTTAAAAGTTTTAGTTTCCTGCTGAATCAGCTGGTGCCCTGAGTAAGGGCCCTGATATCCTGTTTTAGAGTGGCTCCTTTCCTTTGAATGTTCCTATGGAGCCACCCTGGTGTGTGCTAGTAAGCTCCTCCTCCTTGCTCCCCACTTCCTCCTTCCTCCCTTCTCCAAGCTGGTAGATGGAAAACTGCTGAAAACTATGCTCTATGATTCTTGAGAGGAAGTTCACGGAAGTGGAGCTCAGAGAGTTGGAGCTGTCTAAAAACATGATGAGTGTAAGTATCTGGGCAAAATTTAAATAAACACTTTGCTGGGCATTGTATAGTTGTTAGATCTGGATTTATTATTGCAAAAAAATTGGGAGTTTAGTACTACATTGATTGATTTATTTTGCCTTTGGGATGAGCTGGGTGTGCCTTTTTGCAAGCTGACTAGCTAAGTCCTTGTAGGGAACCGGCACTTGAACAGCAATCTACAAGTACGTGATTGATTGACATCTGGCAGGGATTTTTTCGGGGCACCGAGGTTCCAGTGGAGGATTTGGGTCGGAGGTGTAGAGCGGCTCTTTCTATGGATTAAGCTGGCAAGCTAAGTACGTTTGTAAAACAAACTTTATATTGGACAATAGTATCGTTTTGCGTACTGCCAGCATTGGCACATGTTTGCTGCCTCAGTCAAGAGATCGATGGGCCCACTCATTGACTAATTGTTTCCCACGTGTGTATATAACCAATTAAGATTTGATAAATATGGTCGTACTGTGCTTACAAGCCCTTAGTACTGTAAAGGTGCACGAGATCTGTTCCAACCTGTTCCAACTATTTTATTCTCACATATATTAACTGTCACAAAAAAAAAGTGGCAAAGTCAATCATCCCGCAGCTATTTGTAGTGAAAACATAATTACACGGTTTGCTGTTGTGTAATACACACAGATGCAATCCTATTAACTGCAAGCATTATTATCGTGCTAATTTTTTTGTGGGTGAGAACAGTGTTTACTGGTAAATACAAAGCACTTTCTTCTCCAATCTACCAGAATGATTCTGAGCTAGGAAAACTGCGAGCTCAAATCGTTCCCAATTCGGATGGGATATTATAATGTCAACTTGGTGTTGAAAGTCAAAGGTCGTATTTACTATAATCAAGCCTACGCGTGCATCAGATTCATACACATTGCCCCAGAGTTGAGTTGCTGCTGGGATTTTAATGGCATCAGTGGCTCAAAATGCAAAAAATAGGACTGTTCTTGTTTTCTTGATTAATATATCTGCTTGGATCACAACAAAACACGTCTATAATTTTATTTTTATTTTTCGAAACAGTTGCTTTGTTGGAATGATATTTTTTTACAATCACATACAAAAGGAGGAAACAAATAACAAATAAGTTATCGTAAGTAATAGGCAGACACAAAGACACAATCTGATTGCAAAAATGTTATTCTGATGATGATGCGTTCCTAAACATAAACACTTGGATTGCCAAAGTTTATGCCAATGGAGTATAGAGAGGGGTTGTAGGAGAATATTCCCAGTGCCAGTGCCTTAAGGTGCCCATACACTGTACGATTCTCGTACGAGAATCGCGGGAAATCCAGCGATCGTACGATAATCGTACAGTGTATGGAAGGCGTGCGACCGTTCCTACTGTACGGTCGCACGTCTTCCGTCGAACAAGCAGGCTTGAAAACCCACCAAGAATCGTAAGATTCTCGGCGGGTTAGTGGCCTGCTTGTTCGACAACTGCCGAACGAGCCGCTGTGCACACACGCACACTGCCCGTTTGCAGTGATCGGAAGCCCGCCACTCACTGCTGTCATCGGAAGGCCGCCCCTATGCGGGGCGGGCTTTCGATGATCGCAAGTACGATCTGCCTGTCCAAGATTGACAGATCGTACGAGCTTTTAATAAGCTTACGACCATCGCATGACAAAAGTCTTGCAATGGTCATAAGGTGTATGGGCACCTTTACAATGGTGATCAGTCACAAGAAGGAGGGAAGGGAAAGGGAGGGAAAGTAAACTGGCTGTCACAATTTGTGAACCCTCTGTGACACCAGTAACAACAATTTCCTCTGAGCCACAGCCCCAGATCGTAAGTTCTCCACCAGGGCCACTAATAACGCAGATATTACATTGTCAATGCCCCAGGGTGTAACACACAGGAGGTAACAGCTGACTAGCAGACAACCAAATTCAGTATCAAATTTATAGATAGAAGTGTGGTTAGACAGGCAAATGGTTGAGGCAGATGAAAAACAGAAGCTGTTTTCAAAAAACAGCACAATATCCCATTGCAGAAAGTGATTCAAACACTGAAGCCAAGCAGGAAACAAACTAATTGAATGTGTTGAACAGAAACAGTATAGAAAAGCTTTACAGGTGGTTAATTAGGTCAAGTGTGCAGACTACAAAGTAGCTGCATTGCAGTGCACGAAGCGTCCATAGATGGCAGTGGAGAACATATTCCTGCAATTCAGATTCTGTCTGTGATGTTCGACTAAAGCATAAAGGTGCCCATACACCTTACGATTATCGTACGATAATCGTATGTGTTCGACTTTTCGTACGACAATCGTAACGTGTGAATAGTGTCCGACTGATAGTACTGTACAATCGTACGACTTTTGACAGTCAAGCATGTTTGAAAACTTTGGTCGATCGTACGATGTTCGCATGGTTGGTGGCATTTCCGTCCGTGAAAAGTTGTACGATTAACACTGCGCATGCGCAAACGAAAATAATTAACGCAAGTTGTCCAGGTGTTTTTTTTTTAACCACCGCTGATTGAACCTTTCGATAATCGGGGCAGGATTGGGCCGTCGTACGAAAATCGTACGACAGTTCGATCATCGGACGAAAAGTTTCGCCCGATAATCGTAAGGTGTATGGGCACCTTAACTGTGGACAGATCGTTACACTGGCCACAGGTCTTGCAGACATGATCCGACCATCCTCAGATATTTCTACTAATTGTCAAGTCCCTTAAGATGGATGGTAATCCTGGGCTTCTATTTTTGTGTAGGTAAATGGAATGGAGACACTGGCAGTAAAGACAAAAGTATTTGGTTAGGGTTTTCTAACCTGTCCAATCACAAATCCTCCCTATGAGACTCTAGGTGGTGTCTGGGGGTGCTTTATAGTCATTAAATTGTCAGCCAATCTGGTTTAAAACAGCAACCCAAGAGAACATGCCACATCTGTTTATCTTGGGAGAAAACAGTAGTAATTGGCCAGGGGAGCTTCTTCTCCTAAGATTAATCAACCATGGGCCATATAGAGACCTTGCGGTCTTCCCAAAGACTGTGATTTGACTAGGTGGCAATCTGTTGACGTCTATGGACACCTTAAGTCTTTCCTTTTATGGAATCTAAAATTTAAAAAAAGATCATGTCCATCCGAACTAGTATACAGGAATGTATCCTCTGGTTTGTTTTATTTTTAGTGGTTAGCTCACCATGCCCGATGGAGGACCGGTCTCTACACCACGCCACCGAGAGTAGCAGGCGATCTCTGCAAACCTTCACACATTCCACACATTCAATGAGTATGTGCTGCAGACAATGTCTAAACTCAGCACTTGTTACACTGAACCAGGGCCGGATTTACTCTCTCTGCTGCCCCAAGGCCAGGTTCCTCAGTGCGCCCCCCTACCCGCCAACCAACCCCCCACCATGGAGACGCACTAAACTAAACATTTATGGTCAAGAATATGACAAAATTCAGAGGGGAGGCAAATACTGTCCTTCGGACATCATTGGGGCAAAGCATATAGCCATTAATTGACCCGGTCTTTGAATGACTACATGCTTTGCCCCAAGCATTTTCTAAAGTCACAATTTGCTGCCCCTTTTGAGGCAAAGCATGTAGTCATTCCTTTACCCAATCAATGAATGACTACATGCTTTGCCCCAAGCCTGACAAAGTTGACTCATCATTGATTATCAGGTTGTATTAAAGATTTTTGTGTCTCCAACTGTTGTCTTCTATATGGAGGCCCATTACTTGTTTATAGAGGCCCATTCTTAACATGGTACAAAAAAAAATGAAACATACAACCAGATAAGTACCACGTGAGAACAGGGAAGGGGAGGTCGGGATGCATTTTTGCTGCACTTTACTGCATGTACTTATAAAATTACAAAAATCAATAAAACATGCTGATGAGATTATTAACATTAAGCTGATCTCTACATTCCCTTTAATAGGGAATACTGAAAAAGAATATACATTTAATAGTGAATATTATGTAAATTGCTATTAAATTAGCATTTAGCAGTAGGATACACAGCACTGGGTTACCTTGGGGGAAATTACACTTTTTTTTTTTGCTCATACATATCTGTAAGATAATATAGTATATATTTGCTTCACCATAATAAGCGCTGAATTTCAGCAGTAATTATTGAAGCATTTGTGTTCTGCATCACGGTGTTCTACTTCTCTGGGTTTTAATGGAACTGCTCAGTATGAATCTGAATCTAGCAGAGACACATTCCAGGACAGCGGGAGTCTAATATAAAAATCATGAATCGCAGCTTTCCCTGGGGACAGGAGTTAAGGAAAGCTTAGTCTGGCCATTTCCCATAGCCAGGCTGTCAAGAAGACGTTTAACCGGCACAGACAGGTGACCTGCTGCGGAGCAATTCGGAGAATTAGGGGGGAATAACAAGATGTTTTTCCTACGCAGAACTTGTACCTGTCACCTCTGCCATTTGTTTCCAAATAACTCTTGGTCTCCTTCCTATAATTTGTTGTTTTTCTCACATTTCGGCATGATACTTTGCAGCAGACTGGAATATATCCCCATCTATGTAAATTGGTCCTAATTAGCAGCCAGGTTCCTAGCGGAATCCTATTCAGGCAGTAAGCTGCTGAGAACAATGAATCCATTTTGTAACCCAAAGCTCAAGTTTTGATTTATTTTAAACCATTTTCACCTTTTCTTTTTTTGTGTGTGCATTTAAAAGTAAATCTTACCATATCTATGTGGCTGTGTCCCTCACTGCTTCCTTCTTTTTCAGCAGCCCCTCCGCCTCTGTTTTTGGTTGAATGATGCTGGTAAGGAAGTGTGAGCATAGACAACCATGGACACGTCTAGGGTTGCCACCTGTCCAGGATTCACCCGGGTTTGGAATGCGGTGTCCAGGTTTCATGGCAGCAGAACCCCGGACACATGATGTCAGGCAGACAGGGGCAAACAAAATTAAGATAGGGGCTACTGGCGCCCCCCCCCCCCCCGACACTAAAAATAGAAAAAATTGAATGTGATATTTACATATGAATGGGTGATGCTATTTACATATGAACATACCGCAACTCATTCTCCCCCCAAAAAATTCTGCGCGTCACTAGAGTGTTCGGGTTTTGCTGGAAGAAATGGTGGCAACCCTAGACACGCCCCCTGGTCATCAGATGGTGGCGTCTAGACATTGCTTCTGTTTTTCTTCTACCTCAAACAGTTACAGAACAGTGCTCAAACATTATGAAGTTCAAACATTTGAACGCCATTAAAGCTTGTCCTCTTCCCGATACTGGAGCCACAAGAGACAGCAGTCATCACATGACTCCATCTCTACAGCTTTTAGGTGAGCATACTAAATATAATAATAAATAAGACAGAAGGGGATGTGTTGGAGGAAGAAGAGGGATCGGACTGGTGGGATTTTTCTAGTAGCAGGACTTTAAAGCGTATCTAAACCCGAAACCAAAATGTATAATATGTTGCAGCTTATCATTTCTTAGATGCGTTGGCTGCATTAGTTTTCCTTTGTCCAAGCTTTTTCACTTTAGATTTTGCCAGTAACAAGCTGTCTGTCCAATGAGGACAATGTTCACTGACGCTTCTGTATCAGGAAAACAGAATCAAGACAGAAATACAGAACCCTACCCCTCCCTATTTTCCATAACATACAGGGGTGTGGTTCTGCAGTTCTCAGCAGAGGTGAGGCTGTTGAGCAGTTCACCTGAGTTTGCCCAAGCCTGCTCAAAACTCTGACAGTCTGTGGTGGCAGTTGTAATGGGGCGTTCCCACCCCTTTGTAACGTACAGCTGGGCCATCTCCCACCAGCGGGTAAGGACCATATTTGGTCAATGACATCACCTGGGATGCCCATCAGTTTGTTTACACTTTGAAACAAGCGGGTCGGCAGCAGGATAATGGTTGCTAGGGTGCTGGTTTCTGCCTGCGTCCTAGCAACCAAAGACCCTTGTGGCCCCTACAGCAAAAAGCTGTTATTTCATAGTGATAGTATTAATGACACTAAAGCTGCCCATACACTGTATTTTCTTCATTCAACCTGATGGCTGAACAAAGAAAATATAACAGATTCCTCCATCAATGCTTACAAGCGTTGATCCAGGAATTTCCCGCTGTCTTTATTGTATTATGATAGCGGTTGGCGGCCCTGTCAAAATACCACAACAGAGCCAGCAGCTGATTGGCTGCCGGCTCTGTTCTTTCTGAGATTCCTTCCATCAGCTGATCGAGGGATGCCGGCCAAAAGTGTGCCGACAGTGGCACATACTCTGCAAAATTTGCATAGTGTGTGGCCAGTTTACGTGAATTGTCTTCTGCTCAAGGTTCACACAGATGAACAAGACAAATCTGGCGATTCAGTTCACCCGGTTCCCGAAATGGGAACATGAAAGTTCCATGTGAATGCTCCATCTCCACAAACGCGACCCCCATCCTTTAATCATTGCTCTGGACCAGCTTCCTAATAGTGACGTCGGTGGAACATCACTAATGTGTGCTGGCAAGTCCGCTTGTACTCTCCCCCCAGAGGTGCATGTAGCAGGGTGACAATGCAGGAACACAACTGGAGACAGTTGTCACCCCATAACAGGGAGTGCCTGAACAAGGATCTTCATGGAAGGACCACCAGGCATTGTTAAAGGAAAGCTACAGATTTAAAATGATTGAAAACAACTTTTAAAATTGCATTAACATGATAAAGCTTCTATGAGAAATCAGTGACTGGGTTTAGATCCACCCTCTCAGTAACTTAAAGTGATATTAAAGCCTTCTTTGTTTTTAAATATTTCATACAAGGAGACCCACCTTTGCTTGAGGCTGTTGCCGTGTTTCTTTAAACGTTTTTAATTCCTCGTTTTCTAGTGGGTCCCCGCAGCAATCTTCCCCCCGCCCCCTGTACGGGTGCCACCATCATTCTAATGGAGGCACCCGTACACGCTCGTGCACGCAGTGGCTGTGTGTGTCCACACACACAGCCCTGTGGCAGGCCACGCCCCCTCTCTCTTTGATTGATGGCAGAAGGAGCCAATGGCCCCTCTGCTATCAGTATCCTCCCCCCGCAACCAGGAAGTTTGGGGAAAGGAGGATCGCTTCGGGACCGCCGGCGGGGGCGAGCGTCGTTGACAGGTAAGTGTGGGGGGGACTGGGGGAGAAAAAAGGTCCTCTTCCGTTTTTACCCTAATGCAGAGAATGCATTAAGGTAAAAAACGCCCGGACCTTAATCCTACTTTAAAACAAGCAGGTTAAAGCGCAGAAAATGAGCAAGTATTGTTTTGCAGCATTTTTTCATTTTCATAGACCCTTTTTTATTCTCTTACATTGTGCCTCTGAACTAGCATTTTTGACTACTTCAGAAGAGTCAGTTCTTTAGCACAGCCCCCTCCTTCCTTATATGTCACAGCCTTAGGGTTGCCACCTTTTCTTCAAGCAAAACCCGAACACTCTAGCGACGCACGGACATTTTTTGGAGAGAATGAGTTGTGGCTTAGTCATATGTAAATAGTGCCACCCATTCATATGTAAATATCACATTTGAAACGATTTTCAGTGGGGGGCCGGTAGCCCCGATCTTAATTTTGGTTGCCCCTGTCTGACATCTTGTGTCCGGGTTTCTGCTGCCATGAAACCCGGACACAGCATTCAAAACCTGAACTGTCTAGGTCAATCCCTGGCGGGTGGCAACCCTACATAGCCTTCTCCTCTCCTGGGAGTGTCTAATTACTGTCTGTGTTGGCCTAGCTCCTCCATCCCTCCCCTCACTTCCCTACATAACCTTTTTATATAGCAGCCAAGGGAGGGTTGAAGGGGAAACCTATAGAGCAGGGGTAGGCAATTGCTGGCACTCCAGCTGTGGTGCAACTACAAATCCTATTAGGTATTGCAAGACACTGACAGCCACAGGCATGGCTCCCAGAAGCAGATGCATGATTGCACCAGTAGTTTCACCACAGCTGGAGGACCAGGGTTTGCTGAACCTTGAGAGTATCTCTTAAGTGTGCCAACTCTGAGTCTGCTGCTTAAATCCAAGATGGCGGCACACAGCAGCAGTCCTACGCCTTTTGAATGTCTACAAAAGAGGATTTTACAGGTAAATAACCTGCATGAAATACATCACATGTACATGTAATTTTGTTGAAATGAATGGTCTGGTGACAGGGTCTCCTTAAAGTAGGTACAGCGGAGGATAGACTTTAGAGAAGGACAAAGTTGACTGCAGCAGGAGGAGTAAGACTCTATAAATATATGTTAAACACATGCTGTACAGCAGCTACTGCACAGTAAAATTACTAGGGATGCACCGATAGTAGTACCAAACAGCTGTCTCGATGCTGATTGGCTGGGAAGCATCGGTGCATCCCTAAAAATTAAATTCACACAAGCTATTGAAGCTGCACACAGCCTTTACTCTCTGTAATCATCCCAATGTGGAGAATTTACACATAATGAATGGCTTCATTCAGCGGCAGAAGAGAGCAGAGAAAAATCAAATCTGTACAACTTGTTAGTGTAATTTGCTAATCAGAAATCTGGAATTCTGACAAGTTTAGGAAATTCCAGGGGTTATGCAAGGGCAAACCCTGTGTTTTTGTTGTGTGTATGTTATTTAGGAAGCGTCTTTTGTTATGTATTGAAGATCAACTACTGTGATATTTTTTATAGTGAGAATTTATTATAATCTTCGTTAGGATTTTATTGGTGTTTGTGTCTGTCTTTGTGTAATGTCCCATCGCCTCCTTCCCTATTCATGGGTGTCAGACAAAAAAGAGGGTGAGGGGAAATCTCCTCAATTCAGGTTTTTATTGCTGTTTATGTCCTGTTGGGGATTTCCACTAACTTCCTGTTTTATTTCATCCTTGGACAGGAAATGAGTTGGGCCATAGAAACACAGAAAGCAATCAAGTCTATTGCATATTATTAAACAAGGAGTAAATGAGATTTCAAACCAGTCAACACTGATCTTTGCAGCTGCAGGCCATGAAGAGCAAATCATCCTCAAAGTTCTCAATTACTGGGCAGCTCAGCTCCCACCTTGAGGGACAAGCCAAGGGTTAGGGCAGGCAGGTTTGGGGCTACTGGTAGAAAAGAGAGTATTCCAGGGATGAGCCCAGGGCAGGTAGAAGACAAGAGAGTATTTCAGGGACAGGCTATAGTCAGGACAGATAGCAGACATGAGAGTATTCCAGGGACATGCTGAAGTCATGGCAGGTAACAGACATGAGAATATACCAGGGACAGGCTAAAGTCAGGGCAGGTAGCAGACAAGAGAGTATTCCAGTGACAGGCTGAATAGGTCAGGGCAGGTAGCAGACAAGAGTGTATTCCTGGGACAGGCTCAAGTCAGGGCAGGTAGCAGACAAGAGAATGTACCATCGACAGGCTGAAGTCAGGGCAGGTAGCAGACAAAAGAGTATTCCAGTGAAAGGCTGAAGTCAGGGCAGGTAGCAGACAAGATTATATTCATGGAACAGGCTGAAGTCAGGGCAGGTAGTAGACAAGAGAATATACCAGGTACAGGCTAAAGTCAGGGCAGGTAGCAGACAAGAGAGTATTCCAGGGACTGACTGAGGTCAGGGCAGGTAGCAAACAAGAGAGTATACCAGTGACATGCTGAAGTCAGGTCAGGTAGCAGACAAGACAATATACCAGGGGCAGGCTCAATTCAGTGCAGGTAGCAGGCAAGAGAATATACCAGGGACAGGCTGAAGTCAGGGCAGGTAGCAGACAAGAGAGTATTCCCGTGACAAGCTGAAGTCAGGGCAGGTAGCAGACAAGAGAGTATTCCAGTGACAAGCTGAAGTCAGGGCAGGTAGCAGACAAGACAGTATTCCAGGGACCGACTGAGGTCAAGGCTAGAATCAAGGTATCAGGATACAAAGCAAGTTAAGTAGAACTATAAGCCCAGAGCCCTGCTGGTGCCAGAGCCCTGCCAGTGTGACCAGCCAATCAGGGCAAAAGAGGGGCAGGAGTCCCATTCTGCAGCTGCTGGCAAGGGACAGGCGTTTCTACTCAGGCTGTGGCTACTTTCTAAAGAAAATAAACGGTAAGACTTTTGAGTATATTTTGTTTTGCAGAACCTGGAATGTGTTTAGCTGTTTTAAAGTAAAAGTTGAATTGGGATTTAAATTATAAATGGCTGAAAGAATTCAGTGTGTTCTTGGTATTGTGGTACCAAAGTGAAGGAAAGAATAATGATAAAAGGTGTTTTATAGTGGCATTAATAATTGCCTTCATAACTAGAACAGATTTTGCCAGAGAAGCTGCTCAGAGTATCTTCATAAATAAGCAAAACAGTCAGAATCAATGATTTCCAAGAAAAAAATTGGTGAAATGTCAACTTCAATTTTTTTATGAATAGGTCTCCATTGTGTCAGCCTCAGTTGTCCAGTTCAATTCAACAGAACTCCAGCACATCATTGTTTTGAATTATTGAACAATCTTTCCCTTTCTCCCATTTTCCCAACATGAGAACATCTCACAGCTTTTCTTCTCTGGGGTAATCAATAGAAAACATTTGCCCTTTCTAACTCTTTAGAAATAAAAACTAACCAAATGAAAAGATGAGTTAACCATCCAGGAAGTCATCCCGGGAGACTGTTTGAAATGTTCCAAGTAACTTAGCAATTTTTGTCTTCCCAATGCGGAAGATAAATTATTTGATGTATATTAGATATCAGCACCTCAGGCCACATCAGACCTCCTGAACTACACTGACTCTGTCTCCTGCTCTGGGCTGACACAATGATGAATTTCATTATATGACTGCCTACGGCTAGTGATTCCTAGTTGCTGCAAAACCATTTTCCAGGTCGCTTGGAGACTTAGAGGGTAACCCCATCGAGAAGCCCCAAATTATTAACGTTAATGTTGTGCCTCAATGAAAGGAATATTTATGCACTTTATTTTATTTATGTGCATTAGGTTATATATATATATAT
>NW_017307187.1:626804-638171 GCF_000935625.1 Nanorana parkeri
GGAACTGTTAAAAAAAAAAACAACGCCATTTTCGTGTTGCTCTTTGGGGCCTAAATATTTCAAAAGTAAAAAAGAAAAAAAAAACAAAGCACAGCACACCTATGCATAGTCAGCTACAAATTTCATTTAAAATAAAAACATATATTTTCAATAAAATTGGTAGCTGACTATGCATAGGAACCCATGTGCTGAAGAAGTACTAACTACTTATTGCCAAAAACTGCTTAAAGAATTCACTTAACACAGCTTAATTCACTATTGCTTAAACGTATTGCTTTCAGGGGGCGTGGTTGGGGACGGGCCTGGGGTGGGGTTGGAGGCGGACCTGGGCAGGGTTTGGAGGCGGACCTGGGCAAGGTTTGGTGGTCAACTGGTGGAGAGTAAGGTTTTTGCCTGGCTAGTAGGTCTAGACTTGAAATTTTAAGCCCTGCCATAGAAGAAGAATGGAGTCGGCTTCCCGGGCAATCAAGAAGCTGGGCGGTGGGTAATGACACGCCGCCTAGCTCCCTAATTGCCTGGGAAGCGTGCTCTATGCTACCGGAAGTACTGGTATTGGTACTCAGTATCGGCGAGTACCAGAATATAAATAACGGTACTCGTACTCGATACCGAAAAACCGGTATCAGTGCATCCCTAATATATATTTATTGATATACATTTTTGCATTATGCATAACTAAAACATACGGCCTTCATCTCCAGAAACATCCACTCATCAAATCCCTCTTCCTTTTGTACATATGGATGTGCCCGTTTCATCCATCAAAAATGTAAGGGCATTTACAAAAAGAAAAGGGGGGAAAATGTGAGACGTTGCCTGTGCAGACCAATCAGATTTTCAGAATGTAAAAGAATAAATATAACTGGTCACCATGGACAGCTTCTCACTTGTTATCAACATAAAGAAATAAAGAAAAAAAAACAGGCCATACAGAGTACAAAGTCACATTAGTGTATGGTTGCAAAACTATCAAAGACATTCTGTAAAGAACATCAATACAGAATGAGAATTGTAAGCAAATGAAGCTAGGATCAATGGTACACTGGAAGTGGTATGGTACCTATTTGTGTGTAGAGGAGATTCTGAAGGCATATTAATAATAAAAAAGTAAAAGGAGGAAAAGGAACAAACAAAACTTGTCCATGGGATTTGGTCCTAATGGCCAGATTAGCAAGCATAGGATAGACTAAAGCTTAGAAACAAATCCAAATATACCTGGGTCACAGATGTTAGAAGAAAAAATAGCTTTGTTATAGGAAGGAGAAATTGTCCTAACAACATGAAAAATAAGGAGAGTTCATTGCAAGCTAAACTTTGGCCCAGCCTTCTATTTCAGATTTTATGGTATTTCTTTAGACAACCTTAGTGAATAAAAACAGCGAAGAGTGGCATTGATCTCTGAGATCCACTGGGTCTTAGTCAGAGGTAATGCAGACATTCGAAGTCTATGGGCAGTAAACAATGTTTCCTGGAGGAATAATGCATCACAGAGAAAGTCAAGTCTTCTATTAAACCTAAGAGACACATCCTGGGGCTCAGGGGCACTGGAGAGCCCATAAGAACAACGTCTTACTTGTATTTCTTCATTAAATTTTATAAATAGTCCTCAAGGATCTTCTGCGTTCTTATTGAACTGATTGTAAGGTAGCATCTGTCCCTAGAGTTAGCACTAAAATAAAGCATCTGTGGACAGCTGTCACCTATAGGATACAAAGAGAGAGTGCTTTTCTTCAGCGTTCTGCTAGTACATTATGAAGCAGGGACTGGTTAATGGGCCACAAATATCTATAGGGGTCCTTAAAAGGGACATCACAGAAAATATTAATATTGGTGCTCAAGGGTGTAGCAAACACAATAAAGTAGCTCTGGCTTTTTTGCCTTAAGATGTCCTCAGTCTCCCACCTTGCCTCATTCAACCTAGAAGACTGAAGACATACCTTGACTGCATGGCATCAAAGCAACCTTCATTCATAGTGTAGTGATAGCAGCGCTGAAGTCATCACGTCAGCATTGCTTTTCACTTCTTTAAAGACCAACCACAGCCTGAGAAGATTGTGAAGAGGAAAAGGACTCTGCATGTCCCATAACTGGCCTGATAGGCCTGATGAAGGTCATTTAAATAAAAAAGCATAAATTACTGACAAGCGGGTCTCTAGAGCGCGAGCGGGGTTGACCAGGGAGGACAGAGGCCTAGAATTGGGCCTTAATGATTGTAAATGGGCTTATTAAAAGCAATACATATAGGTGTCAGAAAGCCAGAGCCAGAGTTCGAGTGTCGCCGTCTGCGCATGCGCCTGTTGTGGACCATAGAGCCAGTCATATTTGCTCACTACATGCTACATACTTTCGCGATTTCATGCTCCTTATCTCAATGGAAAGCTATGAGTCAGCTGATGCATGATGAACATTACATTTTCTGATATCTTATCTCAACAGGAGTCAACAGTAATCAAATGCAAGCTCCCCCTAGTGGTTTATATACTGATGTCTATATTTAATATAATAATAACATATGGAAGTACAAGCATTTAAAAATAGGAAAGCGGATATAAAATGTATTCCAAGTATGTGCTGCAATGATAACTCAAAACAAATGCTCACTTAAAATACATTTGTTTTTTCTTTTACATCATCATTATGATCTGAGTCTGCATTTGTACTTTGCTCAATTCTAAAAGAAAATCTTGACCCATGATCTGGGACCCATGATTGGATGCAGCACATCTTGACCCATTAACAACAAATGCTCTTGTTAAAAATAGGGATAATAATACATTTTATTCTGAGAAGCTGGTGCATATTTATTTGAATGATGTGTCATTCTTTGTAAGACATATACATAATTTTGAAGTACAAGTCAAAATGAACAAATAACACAAAGTGAGTGGCAGACAGTAATTGCTTCTCTACCAGTCAATAGATCTTCTAATGCTTTGCATTCCATTGAAAACAATGCAGTTGTCCCGTATATCTTGATTGACCTTCGACTCTAGTGAAGGTGAAGGTAAGAAAGTTGCCTTTGCTGAACTCGCTCATAAGAGAAAACAGTTCAATCAAGCTCTCCAGCCCTAAGTGTACCTGTAAAGATAATTGACAGTGTCTGATGCAGGGGCGTAACTAGAAATCACAGGGCCCCATAGCAAAATTTTGTATGGGGCCCTGTGACTTCTAGTTATGCCCTTTGCAGAGCCCACTTGAGACCCCACGCAGCCCACCTGAGGGTGACCCTGCAGAGCCCACCATAGACTGTCTTGGGGCACTTGACATGCTCCTATGCAGAAAACAACTTGTGACATTTGCGCCAAATCCTGAAAAATCCCAAAGTGCCATTTTTCACAGAAATGTCCCAGTTTCACTGCTTGTCCAAAGAAAAGTCACTACCTGGATTTACCCAAACAAATAGGTAAGAGGCTTCCACTGGATAATTACTGCAGTGATTAATATGTTACATCTGGCAACAAGATATTGAACCCTAACTGATGTGGTGAGTAGCTTTTCATTTCTAAAACAACCATGGATTTTTTCTTCCTTGATGGCACGGGCATATTCCAAGATGACAACTCCAGAATTCAATGGGCTCAAATATAGAGTGGTTCAGGGAGCATGAGATATCATTGTCACACATGGATTGGCCACCACAGAGTCCAGACCTTAACCCCATTGAGAATCTTTGGGATGTGCTGGAGAAGACTTTACACAGTGGTCTGACTATCCCATCATCACACAGGTCTTGGTGAAAAATGAATGGAACTCTGGATGGAAATAAATGTTGTGACATTTGTAAGCTTATTGAAACTAGAAAGAGTTAATATCACAGGCGCCAGCCTCAAGATCTGTGTAGACTAGAGGGATGTGATGTTAGACAAATTAAGGCTGCTCACACTGGTCTGGGGTGACAACAGAAACTGAAATAAAAAGAGAAAAAGAGCGCCTCCATCGTGTGAAATCGTTTAATCAGACGATATAAAATTGCATTTGTATCTTGCTGTCCGTATTTGCCGACATACTTTACATGGCTGTTATTCAGGTCCATTGTGAGTATGTCTTTTACCCTTTTTTATATCGCCTGATTAAACGATTTCACACGATGGTGGCGCTCTTTTTCTCTTTTTATTTCAGCTTATTGAAACTATGCCATGGTAAGTGCATGCTGTAATCAAAGCTAAAGGCAGTTCAAAAAATATATGAGTGTGTCTTTCTTTTTTTGGCCAGGCAGTGTTTATTAGCCACAGATCTGCACCTGGTTTGACCAGGCGATAATCTGTACATCTGACTGACTCCTAATAAGCATCTGTACAGATGCTTACTAGGGGGAGACTGACTAGAGGGAGTGGGCAGCTTGGCTGCCTGCACTTCTCTCTCCCCTCAGTGATCAATTCCTGATCATGAGGGAGAGAGGGGAAGAAGCAATACAGTGGGCTGCTTTAGCTTTTTGTATCACTCCCTGCATAGTACAGCATGACAAGTGTTCGCTGTCACTGGGCAATATGTGCCTATGAAACAGTGCCCTGAGGCACTGCCATGGGTGCTAGAGCCATTGCAGCAACAGAAGCAACAGTTTTTAGAAGGTTTTAATCATTGATATAAAAGGTAACTGTTGCAAGCACATCCAGCAGTGTTAATTTGCCTCAACCTATGAAACTTTTGCTGGATAGCACTGGATTTACCCTGTAGTTTCTCTTTCAACCTCCACCACTCAATACTGGCCATCAACACAGAATACTAGGCCGCACAGGAAGGGTACCTACATTTTAAATGTATATACTTATATAAACGTATGACAACCTCAACATCAGGTCAGACGAGGAGAAATGTTTAGTTCCTGGATGAAAGCAAATTGCAGATAATAAATGTACAGGAATTTCACATGCCGAAATCCGACTTGAACGACTTTGATGTCGGCTCATTGTAAGCTGAAGCATCAGAACCTTCCGTCCTCCTGTGCTGTGAAGCAGATAAATGATTAATTGTCCTTTTTAAGGATTTGCAGGTGTTCCAGAGCTGTCGGGAGAAGGGCTCGCCTCTCCATCTGTAAGAAGCTTCATCATAGAAGAGGAAAGGACTGTGTCACTGTAAATAGTGGCTGCTGTTTCAGGAACCGCTGCCTTGTAGGGTTTTGGATAAATAAGCCCAAGCAGCTGGAGGTATCTTTTAGTGAGTGATGTGCACTTGAAGTCCACTTTTTGTGTAGATTTAACTATTCCAGCACCCAGCGCAGTATAAAAATAAAAAAGAAGCTATATTCATAGATCTCCAGCACTGTCCCCAATCCTGCGATGTGGCATTGCTCCTCTGAGGGGTTGAATGACACCCATTTAACCCACTCTACATACCGTACTTACATAGTAGATAAGGTTGGAAAAAGACACAGGCCCATCCAGTCCACCCTATGTGTGTGTGTCGGTTCTTATGTGTGTCAAGTCAGTTTTTTGTTATTTAAGGGAATTCATATCCTTGTATATTATGATCATCGAGGAAGGCACTTAGAAGTTTTTGGAATTTGTCAATACTCAATACAATACTCAGCTGATACCACTATTTACTAGATAGTTAAATATATAATGATGCCACTATTTGGGGATGGGAGTTCCACATTTTTGCTTCTCTGATCCTTAAAGAACCCTATCCACAATTTTGGATAAAACCTCCTTTAATCCAACATTAAACTGTTTCCAATTTAGGTCCTTGTTAAGGACCTAAAATTAATCAAGTTTTGCATTGACTTTACAGTCCCAATTGACTAATTGATAGATAGTGATCATGTCTCTTCTTCAACGTAAAAAGGTTTAATTTACTTAAAGAAGAACTCTGGGAAAATCTAAAACTTTCTCTTGCAGTGAGGCTACCCCCACACTTCAAGGTTTAGGTGCTCAATTTGTCTAGGAGACTAAAATAAAAAAAGATATACTCACCTGATCCTATGTCCCAGTCCCGGTCAGCACTTCACCTCTCTCCCTCTCTGCTATGCAATGTCCCTCGACATCCTCATATCTAAAACAGGTCAAAGGACGTGCATAAGACTTGATGACGTCAGCGGACCTTAGACCGCTGGAGCCCAGGGGAGAAAAAGCCCCAGGGACAGGTCTAGCAGCCTGGACAGGGCCGGCGGGACTGAGGATCAGGTAAGTAAATCTTTTTCATTTGAGCTCCCTAGACAAAACAAGCACTTAACCCTTGCAGGGCCGAGGGTGTATGTACTGGTGCAATTCCAAGAAAGTAATGAGTTCTGCAGGAAGAATTAGAGGGGAGCATAACTACAAAGATGGCAGTCATTACAGTCACTGGGTGCATAGTTTATCCTCCTGTGTGGTATTCACTTTGTACTAAGTTTTGTCTTTTGCACCTGAACAACCGAATGGCTTAATCCCTATAGTTTTCACATCGCTTTAGCTTCAGAATGGCTTATCCAGCTGTCTTACAGTAACATTCAGTAACACATGACATAATGTGCATGTTAATAATGTTGTGTGTTGTGGTGAGTTGTGCTGCAAAACAATTTCCAATTTTTAGTGTGGGCTGCTGCATTGCTAGTCCATTCAAATAAACAGGCTGTCTTAATGCAACACACCGCATGATATGCATGCATTAATGCAACACACTAGACTGCAACTGTGTGAATGGGCCCTTGAAAGTGATTCAGCTTACTTGTTGCCTGGAATTGCTCTTGAAACAAACTTTCTTGAGTTCCTTAATCATAAAGCTTCCTCGGTGTGCTTTGCCCAAACAAGTTATAATCCTGACCATTCAATGCGCATAATTACAGCTTCTAAGTGAAGATTATATTGAGTGTAACAATGTCTCGCAGAGCCCACCATCTCAAATGATTATTAATATCAAAATCCCAGATAGTTGGCACACATCTCAGTCCTACTCAGACATCAGAGAAGCTCCGTCTGGTATGTGTGTGGTTCCCATTGAAGAAATAAAAATATGCTTAGAGCCCTTAATCACTGCAGAGTAACTAGTGCTTGATAGCAAGCCACACGGGGACACTAGGACTACAATGCCTTTGTTGTTTTCTGCAGGGGTTGTAATACATCATTAAATGCAGCTCTTTTTATTTTCATATTCACACTTATCCGCGACATCACTCGGTACTGAATAGTGCTCCTCCATTCAGAAAGTACAGCAGGCATCAGCAGACACACACACCCTCCAGGCAACAGGTGTCAGGTTCCTCCAACTGCACCGAAACAACATTTATCTCAGTGGAGAGGCATGGCTAGAAGAACAAGCAGAGACAAGAGAGGCATTCCAATTAAAAGGTGGCTAACTCATTAATATTAGTTGGGTTGATGCTGCTTGCTCCTAATAAGCATATTCCTTTATGTTTATGTAAAGGGTATATAGTTTATTAAATATTGGTGACTTTCATTGTATTTGTGGTTTGACAGTTTCTGGTTCCTCCCACAACATTCACCTGATGGCTCCCAAAATTTCATCTGACATTGTCCTGGGTAATGTCAAGGACCTGCCAGTTCCACCATGCATCTTGCCTTGGCATTGCCAGATTTGCAATAACAGTATTTTGGTTGCGTGCTCATATATCTCGGCGCCATGTTGTCTGTGTAAGACCAAAACCGAGGTGTAGATAGAGTATCTCCTGGGTTGTCAGACCTAAGACAACTGACTACTCATGTTCATGACATGGGTGGCTAAGAAAACTAAGCAAGGACAGAATCGAACCAAGCAGCAGAAGAGCTGGATAGTCCTACATTATGAAGTTTAGTCGCAGGTGTTCATGACAGGGAATGTCAGCAAGAATTGACAGTGCTTGGTGCTAGTTTCCAGTGGTGTGGTGAACTTAGTAAGAGCCCTGCTAGGGGAACTGGAACTAGCCCGGTTGTTGTGGTTGGTGTTGAGATCCAGAAGAAAATGTTGTTTCTGCTATTCTGATCAGAGCTGAGAGTAAAGGGTTCTCCTGGTAGATCTGTGCCCTTGTGTAAGGTGCGTAGTTTCCAGACATACATGTTAATGAACAGTGTAAAACTAAACTGCTCATCACAGGTTGACTTGGTCTCCTAACTGAAAGTTCTCCCACCCAGCAGAGAGTCGACTGGTTCGCAAAAGATTTAGCAACTATGGTAGTAGCCAAACTTATCAGATACAGGCAGCCCAAGTGGGTGCTGAATACCCAAATGATTTGGGGGACTGTGGTGATGATTATGTAAGAGCCAAATACATGTAAAGGCGCAGTCTTGATTTCTTGTCCTCTTCCATGACTCAATATCTCTTAACCTTGAAAGCTAGTGATGGTTCACAAGGCCCATCCCCAGCCATTTATTTTGGTTTAAATAAAGTGGGAAAGGGTTATTGCATTAGCCAAGTTGAGGAGATTTTCCTTTACTTCCTATCATGGTCATATTAGTCACCAAGACAGGTATTGAGGGGAAATTTCTTCAAAGGAGACATAATCAGCCAAAAGAACCTAGATCAAGTGCATAACACATACAATGAGGGAAATGTCATCAAACTTCCTTTCCCAGTGACAACAAGTGTAAAAGGGTAAATCTCCTCATCCTACTCTATCCAAAGCTAACAGGAAAAGTTTGGCTGGAGTTATACATGAGGTTACCCACAGACATGAGATGACAGTTGCCTGCCAGTATGCAAAATAATGCAAGCTAGATATAACCATGAACACAGATGTGCTTGGCACAGTGGTGTAGGCAGTATATAATTTTTTTGGGGCAGAAAAGGGGGGGGGGGGCTTTGTTTTAAAGTGTCTTATGTACTCATCCTCCTGACATCTTCCTGGTAGCATTTTTCTTGTGTCTGTATCACCTTATAACTGACCTGTTGATAAACATCTGAGGTGTTGATAGATGTTGATAAATACTCCTACCCATACCTCCATACCTTTCTAAGATAGTAAAAGGGGTACACTTTAAGCACAAAAATCAAACTCCTAAATATGCAGATCATGAAGGAATAAAGAAGACCTTGCAGCAAAATGAAGGGTCCGCTTATTAGAGCAGGTTCCCCTCCCCAAGTCAAAATAGCCGCAGTTTATAAGGGCAAAAATGTGCCTATATGTAAAAATAAAAATAATATCCGAACCCACGTCTTCCACAATGCAGGGTTTGACATCACTATCTTCCAAACGAGATTCAGGGGGAATGATGAGTACCTCAAATCTCCAGCACTCCAGCCCAGTATGGCACACCATGCATGAGGCAGGGACACCCAGGAACAGCCCACGCAGGTTTGTACTGCACTTTTATTCAGTGAGGCAGCAAACAAACAGTTCAATATAAAAGGGCTTTGTACAGCAAGCCCATTGCATTAAACAGAAAAACGAAACTGTTGGATCTGTTCATCCAAGCCACTGACTAAACACATGCTAGTTCCAGACTAACAGGGTGCTCCTCCTAATGGTTTAAAAAAAACAAAACACAAGCAGCACTTGTACCTTTTTTAGTGTTCTGTTATTACTCAGCCTTTTCACCCAGCAGCAGTCTCCAACAGCAGAGAAAGAGAGCCATGAGTTTCATACAGCTCACATATATAAAGACCTGAGGACAGCTGAGATAATAATGAGGTCTGGCTACCAGGTAAAATGTGAACCTAGGAATGGAGGCTTTTCACCACGCAAAGCTCTACAAAGCCTCCAGGTTTCATGACCCATACCAGAACTTATTAGGATCTGAGAAAACAATGAATTTAGTTTTTTCCATATGACTCACCAACCATAAAGCCCCTCACCATGTTTAGGCGAGAAACCTAGGTGGCATGTACAGACCATCCACAATCCTGTCAAATAGTGCCTAGCTACCTATATACAGATGTTCCTCACTTACCGACTTACCTGTTTTGCGACCACTCGCACTTACGACGGAGCGCCGATCGACCTCCGACCTTGCGCGTCAGCGTCAGTGCGCCGTGTCGCCGGCGGAAGTGGTGTCCTCCGATCTTCATTGCGGGTCCTGGTAAGTATTTTCATTGCCCGATGTACAGTACACTGTTCGTTACTGTACATCGGCAACGCTATACAGTACTGTACTAATGCAGTACAGTACTGTATAGAGTTCCTCACTTAACCTTCACCTTTCAACATCTCGTGGAGTCACGAGGCGGCGCAACGGAGTCATCTCGTGGAGTCATCTCGTGGCCGAACGAAGTACTGATGGGGTCGTCATAATAATCTGGCCACTCAGTGTATATATATATAAAGTTTGAAAAGGGTGCTCCATATCCTGTTATTACAGTTCAGCATCCCCTGGAATGGTGTGTTAGCCAATCACATGAGCAGGAAATTACATTTCCGTGGTGGAAGTTCTGCACATAAACAGTATCCACAATACTTCCATTGCTGTTATGGATGGAAGGAAGCTATATTTGAGTTTTTACCACTTTTTCAAATGTACAGCTGGCTACAGATCAAAGGGTCATTTTTAATCACACTAAATTACAAATTATTTTTTGTAGCAATTATATATATGTGATATTTTTTTTCTTACCCTTTATTGTCAGTGATAATAAATCTAGAGCTCCCTCCATTTCCATAGAGGAGCTGATACTATAAAGGTGGCCATACACTGTACAACCATCGCAAGACCTTAGTCTTGCGATGGTTGTAAAGTACTTAAAAAAACGTACGATCTGACCGCCTTCGGGGGCGGGCTTGCGATAACTGCAATGAGGGGCGGGCTTGCGAGGACGGCAAACGGGCAGTGTGCGCGTGCGCACACCGGCCCGTTCGTCAGTTGTCGAACCAGCAGGCCACTCACTCGCCGAGAATCGTACGATTCCCGGCGGGTTTTCTAGCCTGCTGGTTCGACGGAAGACGTGCGACCATACAGTAGAAACGGTCGCACGCCTTCCATACACTGCACGATTCTCGTACGATCGCGGGATTTCCCGCGATTCTCGTACGAGAATCGTGCAGTGTATGGGCACCTTAACACGTGTTGCTTGTTTGGGAAAGATTTACTTACTTAGCCTTTGATCTCTCCTAGTGAACAGCTGTCATGTTAGCACAGTGGAATCTCCTCGTTGAACTCGAGCTTCTGCCTTACTCTTATGATGTATAACTGCTAATGAGCCAGAGTTCATCTCGTTAATATACATTGTGTAGGAAAAGATTAATTGACCCTTCTCCGGTTACTGTAGCTACATGATGGAATTGTGTTAACAAATGCATACTGCAGAATATTGACAATCACTGGTGGCTCTTAATATGCAGATTCAATAACTGGATATATTTTTTCATAACAGAACTCCAGTTTAAAAAAAATAAAATAAAAGATAGGTGCACCTTAATGAGGCCTAAAGGATAAGTGCACTATGTTTGAAAGTGCACTTATCCTTAAAGTGCCCAGGAAAAATAAAAAAAGCAGCTGTTGCTGCAATACTCACCTTCCCCAC
>NW_017307187.1:638246-645182 GCF_000935625.1 Nanorana parkeri
TTCAGTGACACTCAGCATTGTTCAGCCCAGTTCCTGTGAGCTCAGGGCATCATGGAACCACCCCTTGAGGGTGCATCATCCTTTGCTCATAGGAGAAAACAGATGTAAATACAGAAAAAAACAGATGTAAATAGGTATGCCATCCAAAGGTGAACAACAGAAACTGCTTCCATAAGTAATTTTAAATGCTACACCACAAATGTATTTGTATTTTCATATTCTGTTAGTTATAACCAAACATCACCGATACTTGTAAGGAATCCATATGCCTAGTAGTTTCTGACAGCGTTTTCACACCAGGTCGCTCTCATGCCGTTAAATCAGCATGTATAACCACAGTTCATTTCCTTTTGGATCTTATATGGTGTACAGTAGAGGTGCTTCCCTCACCTATCAGGGTTATGTCACTGTCACTGCCATTCATTGTCCACAATGAAAAACAACAGAATTCCTATGAAACACTTGATCAGTGGAGTTGCTCTTTCTTACCACCCCTTAAAGTTCGAGGCAACTTCCAGTCATCGGAATGTTTGTATTTAATTCCTAGTTGACAGTGGCAGGAGAATTATGACGTATCGCCTGTATTCACAGTGGCTCCCTTCAATAGAGGTTACATACGTGGGACACTGTGAGAGAAGGAGCTGACGGGAGACCAGGTGGGCCTTCTGGGTTACTACGTCAACGTGTTTCACCTGCATAATGTCCACGCTTCATTATGAGGCTTATGAATTCTTTACAAGTAATGGTGATACTTAGCAATACATAAGAACATAGGATAATACAAATACATCTGGGACTTACTATTTAAAATTCCTCATGGGAGCCATTTCTATCATTCACTTTTGAATAAGCTTCTAGGTAGTGTGAGAGTGGGACTTCGGCAGGGTTTATGTGACACGGTAGTTATTTTTTTGTGTTGATGGGATATGGATATTTATTCAATTATTTATGGGTTTTTGGATTATCTTTGAACCATTCACAGAATACACAATGTTCTGTGAATGACCAAAGTGGGGGCGGATAAAGGACACTAGTGCTTCTGTGTATGAGGGCCACAGCTATCATATCCACAGTGGGGCAGAAGTATAGTGAGAGCTGTACTATCTGGCATGAATGAAAGTATAAAAGAGCAGCAATCCTGAGCTAACTTTTTCCCACAAGAAATTACTAAAAGCTATTTCCACTTTGATCCTGTTTGTGGATTATGACATCTTGAAAATACACCCATCAGTAACAAAAAGATGTATTTTTTGCATCAAGAGTCATTAAGTGGAAGAGTTATTTTTGATGACAGGAGCTCCTCTTTCCTACCCACAAAACTGCCGCGATGCAAGAAAAGAAAACGGTGGCATATTGGCTTTAAACGAGCAAGGATCCTAATGGGATTACATAGTACAAAACAGGTGCTGCATGTGTAACACAAATGCCTCTAATAGGATTAGATGTATAGTACACAGAGTCATAGCAGTAACGTTGTAATGGAATGGTTGCATGGTCAACAAATCCTAGTCATGGCGCCAGACTTCATCTCTGAAGACCTGCCACCATCTTTACAGCTCGAGCAGTTAAAAAAAGCAGACGACCATGATAGGAAGTGTCTTCTAATCCTTTCACTGATAGTCCCTGTTCCGACACAGTGAGAAGTTCATAGGAAATAGCTTATTCAAGAATAATATAACATCCTAAAGAGACAACGTCACCTTGGCCATTCACAGGAAAGTAACAGTGTCTTTGCAAAGTGGCCACCAGCTCCCATATGCTCCCCTTACCACTGCTACCCTGCTGCTCCTTCCCAGTGTCAATAACCGGTGCTTCTGGTTATGGGAGAGCAGGTGACCCCCTCTCATATGACAGCGCAAGAGTCAACAGCCAATTGCTATGCCCGTCACATTTAGTGAATTTTATTTGAATTTTAGTGTCTGAGACACCTGAAGGGAATATGATTGCAATTTACAAACTCATCAGTGGGGACTGCAGTATAGATGACACGTGGAAACACAACCGGAAGTTGGATGAGATGATATTTAATCTCAGACTGTGTAAGGGGTTTTTTACTGTCGGAGTAGTAAAAATGTGCAATTCCCTTCTGCAGTTAATGGTATCACCTGAAAGCATTGGGAACTTCAAAAATCACTTGAGTTTCCTAGTTTACAGAATATACAGGGGCTGGCAGCAGAATGTAAACAATTGCGGAGAAATAGCTATGAATGGCTATTGTGCCCGCCCACTCAACAGAGGAGCGGACCTGAGAGATAACTTTCTCTCTCAGGTCTGCTCCTCTGCTCAGTAGGTGGGGTTTCAATAGCCAGCTTGCTATTGACTAATTCAAATTGCAATAGCCAATAGCAGACTGGCTACTGTTCCCACCCACTAAGCAGAGGAGCGGGCTTGAGAACAGCCTACCCGAGTCACTGCACTCCACTTCATTTATTCGACTCAACAATGCCAGAGAAAGTCCAGTGCTCAGAGCCGTAGCTAGCTCCTTATGCGCCCGAGGCAAGAATGGAAAATTGTGCCCCCCCAACAAGTGTGTGACGTCACCCGACACCGCACATGTGCATCGTCATGTGACTCATGCACCCTGCCTCCAGGATGGCAGTGCGCAGGTGCAGAATGCGCCAGTGGCCAAATCCGAAATAGCATAAAAATTTTTTGTTTGATGAAACGAATAAAAACATTTTTTAGTTCTGATCATTCCATCCGAAAAAAACTTTTAGTCTCTGCACATGTCTAATAATATGTGTTTGTAGGGGGGTGTTGTGTGTGTTTTTCTTTTCTTTTTTTATTTCTTTTTTTACTGTAGGGGGGCTTCAGGGAAATATCAGACCCCTGACATTTCCCTTTTAAAATAGAAAAAGAAATTGAGGACACAGAGTCCTCAATCTCTTTTTCTGCAGCCCCTGTTCTAAATGAATGGAAAGCACTCAGTACAGAGCACTTCCTGTTTATTCATAACTGGTGACTCATAGTACTATGTGTCCCCAGTTAATTACAAACATTCGAGTGATCAGCTGATCACTCCAGTGTTTTGCAGCACAAAGAGGATCAGTAAATATCACTGATAATTACCGATCCTCCGCTCTCCATCCTGAGCCACGCCCAGAGGGGAGGCACTGCCTGCATCTTCATCTAGGATTACCGCTGCTCTCCCACACTTCTCTTGTTGTTTGCATAGGGTAGCCCCTATAAAATGATATGGGTCTGGTAAAGATGTTAAAGGGATCCCTTCCCCCTTTTGTGTACAAACATAACAAAGGATTTAAAATGCATTGGTATATATCCCCCTGGCACTGCCCTGATCCCTATGCCCTTTGTTTGACAATCCCTTGCCTATAGCCTTGAAAATGGAGAGAAATGACTTTCAAGATTTGCCTCCCACTAGCTTGGGGTTCACAATTTTTGAACTTTTCACCCCTGCAAATCAAACCTGGGCCTATTAACCCAACACTACGGTCTTACTTCTCCTGTTTAACATTGCCTTTCTGTGCCATAAAATGGGATACATGCTTCCCACAGTCTGTTAGAGTATGAAAAGCCTTAGGAGTTTTCTCGATCCATTTGTCCTGCACTGCAACATGTATGCATATTGGTAATGGCAAAAAGCTGCAATGGGTCTTCTAGGTACAGTCATTGAGGAAATCCTAAGCACTGCGCTTCTGCCATTTAGAAGCCTTGCTGCTACTTTATGCACAAAAAAAACTGGATAGGAATGTCAGTGTCTTCTGTTTAGGACCACGGCCTGGAGCAGTGGGCTGGTGACTGGGTTAATTGCAAAACATTAGCATTGTAATGAGCCCCTTTCCCCTATCTATAATCATGCCCCATTGCAAGGGGAGGCTGTCCGCCTGTCAATCAAGCTGCATCTCCAGCTCTTGTCAGCTGCTGCATCTGAGCAGTGAGTAGCTTCCCCTCCTCTCTCATTCCTGCTTAATTGGTGCGAAATTGTTGCAAGTCCTCAGGTGATAATGTGTCTGCATTTACTGCTTGACTGACCCACCCAGGATCTTCCATTCCAACGTCATTAAGTGCCCACTGTTGGCCGAGGGTCTGAGCCCCCTGGCTGTGAATGTCAAGACTGGTTTCCTGCCTGCTAGACACAGTGCCCGGCACTTGGCCAGAGCACGTGCCTGGATTTTAACAATACAAACAAGGATTAGGTAAATAAATATATGCTAGCTCTCCGGGTACTCTACTAATGGGAACCAGGGTTCTCACTAACCTGAAAAGGATACAGGGCCTACAGAACCTGACAGGTTTTCTTTAAAGGGCAAGTTCAGACGGCAAATACAACTACCTGATTAAAAAGTCCACATTACTTTGAGTTTTATAGAACCCAATGCAGTCAGGTTCAGTGGTGGTTATGTGTAACCCTTCATCCTCTTGTCATGGTCCTGTGCTAGGCAATGTGAAGATCTACATTGGTTGGTACATGTGACCGTGGAATGGTGGCCGGCAAAGTTGAAGGCTTGTCGCTGAATCGAGGCTAACTCTTGATCAAACAATGCTAATAGCCATAACATTTTGAAAGGCAGCCAATCTACAAGATGAATACAAGGATGGAAGCCACAACCACTCAGGTAGGTTGCATTACCTAAGCCAGCTTAAGGCTGTACTTAAGGTAAACAATCTTAAGCGTCAATTCAGTGGGTGGTGGTGGGCTCTTGCCATAATGTGTACGTATATACTGTACAACTTGTAAATTATTGGACACCTACCTCCTAGTGCCCTCCTCAGTGTGCGGGGTGAGGGGTTTTGCAAGATGGACTCTCTGGCCCCCAGGGGGACAGGGGGGTGCGTTGGTTAGGTATTGCACTGGCCAGCATCCCATCCAGCTCCTGCCAACCAGTGACATTACTGCACTGGGAATGCTGGCCATTGCAATACCTACCCACTGCACCCCCCTGCCCTGGGGGGGGGGGGGGGGGGGGGGGGGGGGGGGGGCAGGGGAGTGCGGTGAGTAGATATTGCTCTGGCCGGCATGCCGTCCAGCTCCTGCCAACCAGTGACATCACTGGTTACCAGGAGCTGGGTGGCACCCCAGCCAGAGCATCCCAGGTTGCTAAGAGCTGGGCAGGGATATGTGTATGGCCCTTACACATCTCCCCGCCTGACTCTTACCAACCGGGGATGCTCTGGCCGGAAAGGGAGCGACACAAACATTGTGCAGCAAAGTGGCCAACTGCTCTGCCTGCCGCCCCAACGTGACCCAAAGAGATGCCGCTTAAAGGTGCCCATACACTGCTCGATTCTCGTATGAGAATCGGGCGAAATCCCGCGATCGTACGAGAATCGAGCAGTGTGAACTAAGACGTGCGACCGTTTCTACTGTACGGTCGCACGTCTTTTGTCGAGCCAACATGTTCGAAAACCCGCCAAGAATCGTACGATTCTCGGCGGGTTTCTAGCCTGCTCGTCCCATAACTGCGGAACGGGCCGGTGTGCGCACGCGCACACTGCCCGTTCTGCATTGCCGTCATCAGAAGCCCGCCCCCTCAGCGGGGCGGGCTTTCGATGATCGCAAGTACGATCTGCCCGTCCAAGGTGGGCAGATCGTACGGGCTTTCAAGAAGCATACGACCATCGCAAGACAAAAGTCTTGCGATGGTCGTAAGGTGTATGGGCACCTTTAGACAACAGGGATGGACCTGGCCCTCCTCCAGCTCTGGCAGGCCCAGGATTCCAGCCCCCATGTTGCTCCCCCATACCACCACCATCTTCTCGGCTGCTCCTTCTGGGTCCTGCCATGTTCTGCTTCAGTCATTGGGTGGCAGCTAATGTGCCGTGCAGTGTACTCACACATTTAAAACATTATAGATAAAAAAAGGCAGGAGGTTTTTGGGGTACTTTTTGCAGAAGAGACTTGGCATGCATCTGCCAAAAAAACCTCTACCTCCTAGTATTTTTTTATTTTATAATTTCTTTATAATTTTTGTTCCTCTTTTATACACAGTTGGCTATCTTACCGGTCAATGGATTGGCTAGTCGTATATTCCGATACCCCTTCCAGACAGCACAGCCAGGCCCTGGACCTCTCTGCTGACTACAATTCAGCTGAGCAATACGGGACCCATCTTTGGTTGGACAATGAAGGGACACTGAAGAGGTAGACCATCCACTATGACCCACTTCCAATGTTACAATATACTCATATTGTACTATACTGAATATACTATATAATGTACTAAACCTTTTTTTTTGTAAATAAAATTTTATTTCAATTTCAGCACATATCAAGGAAGATAAGAGTATTGACATCGAGTTACAGACAATTAGCGTATCACAGTATAGCAAACATCAACAGTATAGGCCATTTCCCAAACTAAACCTTTTTTAATGAACTCTTGCTAAGAGTCTGCTTAAGTGGCAGGGGTTTAAAAGCCAAGCCTAACGTGACTCCCCTAAACCTTATAGAGTGGGTCATGTTGGAAGACCTCATGAGATCATCACTATGCTCTCTACTCCTGTCAGAAAGCTCTCCGAGACAGATGAACAACATTGCAACGCAGATGAGCCACTGGCTTTAATGGCTGGCCCTCCTTTACCTTCTGGGTACTTTCTCCTTTACCATTGTGACTGTTGCTGCATTGTTTTGTCTCCCTAACTTTCTCTTTCTCTCTCCCTACCTTGCTTCCATTCTCCCTTTCTTTCTTTCTTTCTTTCTTTCTTTTTCTTTCTTTTTCTCTTCCCCTTCTTTCTTTCCTTCCTTTTCCCTTCCTTCCATTTCTCTTTCTTTCTATACTTCTTTCTTTCTTTTTCTTTCTTTATCTCTTCCCTTTCTTTCTTTTTTTTCCTCGTTCTTTCTTTCTCTCTTAATCACCTCTCCCTCCTTCTTTATCTCTCTCTTTTCTATCTTCCAATCCTCCCCATCTCACTCTCTCTTCTATCTCCCAATCCCCCCTTCTCTCACTCTCTCTCTCTCTCTCCCTATCATTCTGT
>NW_017307187.1:645197-662068 GCF_000935625.1 Nanorana parkeri
TCCTCTCCCTCTCTCTTTCTTTTTCTGTCTTTCTCTTACTCTCTTCTTTCTCTACTCTCTCTTCCAATCCCTCCTCTCTCTCTTTCGCTATCTTCCCTTCCACCTCTCTCTCTCTCTCACCACTATGCATAGCCCCCCTGTACATGAACTGTAATAACTGGTCTGCCTGTTCACTTGATAATCAGGAATGATGTCATGAGAAATTCTCGGTTTGTGGAAAGATTCTTCCTTCTATGATTCCGCTGTATTTGACAACATGAGGGATGGCTTCAGACATAATTGCCTCAAGGAATCTGCTGTGATCACAAGCAGAACAGCACACAAAATCTTCCGAACATGACAGGCCAGAGTGATTGTCCATCTGGACCCTCATCCAGGTCTAGCCATCCTCCAGCCAGGTGCTCCGGCAGTCTGCTGCTGGGAAGGGAATAGATGAAGAGGGAAAGGATTAGTATGCAGAACAAACAAATACAGCCGCGCACTCGCACACTTCTAAACTGTATCATAGATGGCTGGATAAACCAGTAACTTTGAAAGTTTTAATTCCTGACATGTTATAGTATTTTTCTCCCAAAAAACGTTTTTATTCGTCCTTGGTCTCCTATTGATCAGACTGCAATATTATAACTGTAGCCAACAACTGCAGCGGTGAACTTCCATAGGGTAACTCCCCCCTATCTGCAACAGCTATGGCTTGGCACTGCTCAGCCTCCCCTTCCATCCATTCACAAAACTCCTACTATCATTTGCACAGAATGCAAGGCATTTTGGGAATGGGTGTGGAGCGGGTGAGTGACACGATGCCTCTCCACTATTCACAGAACACAAGGAAGGAAGTCACTGGGCTTTTAAAGTAACTTTTAGGCTCCCTTCACACCTAGCAGTGCCTTGCGGGTTAAGGCAGCCAACTCATTTGTTACTGTGCATTGAGGCAGTATGCATATTACCACAGCACAAACGTAAAAAAAAAACAGCCTTATGGGTTGTTTTTTTTAAACAAAATTAATAAATAATATGTGTAGTGCCCCCCCCCCCCTGAACCCAAAGGGTATGTGGTGAACCCCAGAGGCAGGGAGGGCTGACATTTCACTCTCAGGGATGGATCCTTAGCCAGGTTGTGGGATGTGAACAGTAAAATGGGGCGCCGGTCACTTTAAGTACTTTTTCAATGGTTTATTGTAGAACAGCCAAAACTGGGAGAGAGGTTATAGAGCTACAGACATCCATGAGCACAAATAGACTCCAAACTCACCAATCCCTTCCAGCTTCCGCAGTGCAAGAATGCTTTAGCTGAGCAGAGGATGACACTGTGTAATAGAACTAGGGATGGAACGATACCCATTTTTCGCCAAGTCATTACCCGCCCCCGGCTTCCTGAATGGCGGAGAAGCCAGCTCTATGCTCCCTGGTGACAAGGGAGCATGGAGTCGGCTTCCTAGCCAATCAGGAAGCCGGGCAGCGTGTAATGACTTGCCGCCCGGCTTCCTGATACCGGAAGTTCCAGTATCTGAAGCAATTTGGCGACTACTAGTACTCGCCCAAATACTCGGTATCGGCACCGATACTAGTATCAGGGGTGATGCATCCATAAATGGAACCACAACTGGATAGAGCATGTACTTGAGATCTTCCCTTGGAGAGACACCAGACTTGTTCCTGAGGTCCAAGCCATCCTGGCCTTTCTGGCAGTAGATAAAGGGTTTCGGACCCCACACGTGTCCACATCTGGCCTCCTGCAGGCTTCAGGTCTAGTTAGCTTCTCCAACTGTGTACACCCTACCCCCAGGCTGGGACCCAGGGGCAGACTGCCTTAGCACATTGCAATTCCTGAGTATTTATGCATTTCCCCAGCAAGCACCACTGACCTTGAAACTCCTAGTGATTGACTGAAGAGACACAAACACCCCCAATGTTCTCCCATTAGCTACCCGACTCTGTGGCAGGGTCACACCCCAATTCAGGTAGCTCCAGACAATAGCAGAACACCTAGAATAACCAAATGATACCAGACTACAAATCAGCCAGACTGATTACAGTTCCAGCAACCCTAAATTTAAAGAGCCATCTCTACTTAGGGTACATATTCCTTTAGCTATGAATGGGAACTTGGCTGATATAAATATACACGTGATATAAACCTCAGAAGCTGTGATGTTGATACAACAAATTATAGTATGAGTTTGTTGCATTCACCCTGTTTGTTGAAAATGTCATTAAAACACAGTAATGTTTAAATGAAACCAAAGTCTCCACCGCTGTTTCATCTCACCAAACATGCATCCGTTTTGCACCACATTTCTGAAATTTGGTTGAAATTTTTGATCAGATTTGGCAGAATTTTCTCAATTTCTTTGATGAAAAATTGTGTGGTATTATAGAAAACACAGCAATACCACCAAAATTACCAAACATATTCCATCCCGATTGTGCTCTTTTCAATTCGACCTCAACAATTGACTGAAACTGATAAAAAAATGAGTGACACAATTCAGTTTGACTGTAAATCCTGGGAGAATTTAGTGCAATTTTCCTATTCCACTGATAGTGTATTTATCACTAAGGACTCATACAATGTATTTATCACTAAGGACTCATACAAAAGAACGCTTATTAAGAAATGTAATGAACAAAGTTCAGAGAGCAATTTCATCACATTGAATGTTTTCATATACCTGCTTAGCAGCAAAGTGTCTCTGGAAATCATTTTTGACACACTGGCAACTATCTAAACAGCTTCAGCCACACTAACCTTTCTGTGGACACTGGCTGCTCTCAACACCCTATTGTCTACTTTCAGGTCAGCCAGTGACAGAGGACGAGGTCAGGAGGCAATGAACAATAGCTCAGTCATGAACTGTGCAAGGTGCTAAAGAAGAACACTGAAATATGGTGCTTTTATAACTCTGATCACCTTTAGTCAGCCCTCAAACCTCACTCTGCTTTGTGAACTCTTCAAGTACCTGGTCCACCAAAAGAAGGCTTGGTTGAGGTCACCGTAGGTTGGGGTGTTGAAATCAGCCAGGTGCTATTAAAATGGAGATGCTATAACACTGTGGAAAAGGTGGATGAATTGTTGAAATACGTGTTGAGAAACCTTTGTGTAAAGTGGTTAACAGTGTTATCATGACCTAGGGTAACTTGTTTATGTCATTCTATGCTTGTTGTACTATGGTGACACTGTATGGATGTAGCAGTTAAGAGGTCAGATGGTCACAACTCACACGCTCTGTATGTCAATGATGCAACTATTCAAAAGAAAAAAAAGTTGGGTCAGGTGAGGGCCAAATCAACCTTCTGGGCATTGGTCAGTGGCATTGGAAAATGACTGGTCTGTTTCTATTGTTCTAATTTGATACACACACCTGTCACTGTACAACCAGGCAGATGACACAATGGGGTGGATAATAGGTCTGGGTTCAGTAACCCCACACACACAACACCACTACTTAACCACCTTAGTTCCACATTGAAGACAACTTCCAAAGCGAAATAACTAGGTAAGCACAGATACCAATACTAGTATCGGTATCAGTGCCGATACCGAGTTTTTGGGTGAGTACTCGTCCCAAATGCTCCCGATACTTATCCCAATACCAGAACTTCCGGTATCAGGAAGCTAGGTGGCGATTGATTACACGAGGGAGCATGGAGCTGGCTTCCCTGCCAATCAGGAAGCTGGGGGGCTGGTAATGGCTCACCGCCAAGCTTCCTGATTGGTCTGGAAGCTGGCCAATCAGGAAGCAGGGTGGCGACTCATTACCTACCCCCGGCTTCCTGATTGGCCAGAAAGCCCGCTCCATGCCAGTGACACCTGGTGATAAGGCAGCATGGAGCCGGCTTCCTGGCTAATTAGGAAGCTGGGTGGCGTGTCATTACATGATGCCTAGCTTCCTTAATGGGACTTCCGGTATCAGCAAGTACCAAAAAAAAAATATTGGTGCTCGTCCTCAATAACGAAAAACTGGTATCGCTATATCCCTAAAAACCTTAGCAATGTTGCCCACCTCCCTGATGTGCCCCTGCAGTTCCGAATATATCCTAAGTAACCATTTTTTTAAGTCAATACTGGTATAGGACTAGGCAAGCACCTGCCTCTCCTCTTTCACTCATGTGACAGTACTGTGCCATGGCAATAGGTTGCAAAGATATTAAGAACATCATTGCGAGGGATGTACAGTATTTGTTGGTTTCCAACCCAGACAATCATTCTTATCAAGGGGCTCTCATGGAACCTTGCCCGGTGGGTGACACTGCAGGGTATAATCCAGCATCTTTAGGCTGCCTGCTGTCCAACTTTACCACTTCTTTACCATTTTAGCTTTGCCGTTTGACATAGCAACTTCACTGTAAGGTTCAGGCCATTCCTTTTTAAAACAAAGAGTTGAATTGTGAGATATGATTAGTTCTAAGAACTCGATTCAAATTAAATGAACAGAAGAGAAAAGATTCTGGACTTCTTGTGAAAACTCTCTCGCTGAACTCTACGTTGTGGCTTTAAATGTCCCCTTCCAGTTAATGATGTCTCCATCCTGAGGTCTCTTCTCACTTAAAATGGGATTTAAGAGAAGCATTAGAAGCTGATTAGGACTAATCAACATCAATTGGAGATTTAAACCTTGGGCTTCCAGTTCACTTCAAAGACGTGATTGGTTACCTAAAGGGAAGAGCAGGCATTCTTCAAGAGAGGAAACTATTTAAGCAGCTTCTGGTTTAACCCTTCGCCACTGTTTCTTCAACATCATAATGTTCAGAGGAGTTACACTACTTGGTTCTGATTTTAACAGTTAAAGTATCAGTGTGCCTAAAATAAGTTACCTTTAAATATCAACTTTCTTCAAGCTTCTTATTGCTCTTTGTGTTCCAGTTGAAGCGACTTAACCTCACCTCCTGTTCAACTGTCAGCATGGCACTTGATACTTGCTACTAGGGATGCACCGATACTGTTTTTTCGGTATCGAGTATGAGTACCGATATTTTTTTCAGTACTTGCCGATACCGAATATTGAGATACCAGAAGTCCCATTAACCTCCCTGGCGGTATGATTATATCAGGAATTTTGTACCAAAAGCGGTACAATTTTTTGCATGGAAATTTGTTGTTTATATTGTAGGCCTGTAATTCTTAGTAAATCTTAGGAATAACTCACCTAAATCTGTCCAAACAAGAGTCCATGACTCGCCACCCGGCTTCCCGGCTTTACCCGGGTAGCCGTCTCCATGCTCCCTCATCACCAGGTGATGAGGAAGCATGGAGGCGGCTTTCTTGCCAATCAGGAAGCCGGGGGTGGGTAATGACTTGCCGCCTGGTTTCCTGATTGGCCAGCTTCCCGACCAAGCAGGAAGCCAGGCGATGAGTCTTTACATGGCTCCATGCTCCCTCATCACCAATGACTTGTAATGACTCGCCCCCCGGCTGATTGGCTGGGAAGCCAGCTCCATGCTCCCTGATGACAAGGGAGCATAGAGCCAGCTTCCCGGCCAATCAGGACACCGGGCAGCTTGTAGTGACTCGCTGCTAGGTTTCCTGATATTGGAAGTTCCGGTATTGGGATAGGCATCGGGAGAATTTGGGAGAATCGGTATTGGTGCATCCCTACTTGCTACAGATAGCAATGAAAACTTGGCAGAGTTTCTAATCCTCTCCCCCTGTATCAAAACTACTTGTTTAAGTAAATGCAGAGGAAAATGAAGTTGAAGCAAACCAGCAGTTTGTAACATCACAAACACGTCCTTCCCCCAAGAGCAGTTTTCTGGGGGTGTCTTCTGCTACCATAGATGTAAGATCCAGCCACAATCAGCAGATCAGGTGACTGTCATCTCATATCTTTGGTCTTCTTACATCTAAACAATTTAAAGTTCATGCACATAATCTAGCAATAAGGGTGAACTATAACAGAGACAAAACAACTATGTAGCCACACCTCCTCCTACTCGCCTTTACAGCCCCCCGAATCACTTCTACATGAAAGCCAACAGTTGGCTGAGGGAGTGTAAGCACACTTCTAGCTTCTATAGCCACCAAGAGTTTGTTTACAGCTCCTTGCTGCCACAGATGTGGCAGTGAGAGGGATAAGCAACTGCAGATGATATAGCAGTGTAAAACTGGCCAGCAGCAGGACATATTTAATGAGGGTGAATTAGCCAAAATCTACTAGAGACAAGAGTACAGGAAGGTGTTATTCTACAAGAATTAAGAGACTGCAGATGACACAGCAGTGTAAAATTGGCCAGCAGCAGGAAAATTTTAAATAGCAAGGCAATTCCCAAATTTACTAGAGACAAACAGCACAGGCTGGCAATTTTACTACAAGAAGAAAAGATACTGCTGAGGATATAGCAGTAAAAAAAATTCCAGCAGCAGGACATGTTTAATGAGGGAGAATTGGCCAAAATCTACTAGAGACAAGAGTATAGGAAGGTGTTATACTATAAGAATTAGGAGACTGCAGCTTTCACAGCAGTATAAAATTGGCCAGCAGCGGGACAATTTTAAATAGCAAGGCTAGGCCCAAATTTACTAGAGACATTGCACACAGGCTGGGGCTTTACTACTAGAAATAACATATTGCAGATGATACAGCAGTGTAAATTTTTCCAATAGCAAGACAGTTTTATCCAGTGATAAAGGCCCTAACCCATACCGCTCAACCTTCTGAGATGAGAAAGATGGACACCTTACAGCACAATGTATTTAGGCAATGGACACACCCCTGCCATGTCCCCAGTTAAAAAAAAGGCAGCCTAGAAACAGATGAGTGGTAGCAAGTGAATGCTTTGCATGCCAAACTTAAAGGCAAGAAGAAAAACAAGAAAAACCCAGAAATTTCACCCAAGGCCCACATTTTTTTCAGGTAAAAAAGGCTGCAAATGGCATAATTGCCCAAAGAGCTAGCAATCAGCATTAAATTACAGTTTCCTGACTGACCCTAATTTTTTCCCATGTAGTTTGTCAGCCTTCCCTATAGTTCGCTACAGCTATGCCTTTTCTTTGCACCTCAATTGATATAGTAAGGAGGTTGACTTATCCAAAACTCCCCCTTTCTGGCCCTTCTAAGCCTGCTGGTCATAGCCATAGTTCAAAGGTCATGGAGCAAGTTACGGTTTTAGGAATTCTCCTAGGTGAATCTGCACATAAATTCGCCAGGACGGTGAATCTTAAACCACCTCAAAGTCACGGTAGTGGCAAACCTGAAAGTTATCCCTGTTGATGAGATACGCTGTTTCTCGGTGTTGTGTGGTGTCATCTGGGGGATACAGAAGTCCCTTTCAACTACCAGTATTAAAGTCCAATAGTCCCCCTGCACTCCTCACAGCGTCTCCGGCCCAAATCACAATGATGGTGCTCGCAGTGATACTCACAGATGGCGCCGTGCACATCAAACAGCAAATGAACAGGAATTACCAGCACTCAGTGGAAAATATTCAAACGATAAAGTCCATTTAATCGGACAAATCATCATTTAATCGGACAAACAATGTTGATGATGAAGGGTCCCTGCGTGGCCCCGAAATGTCGGTTATAATCATTGCAACAGGTATGATGATTTGTCTGATTAAATGAACTTTATCGTTAGAATATTTTCCACTGAGTGCTTGTGATTGCTGTTCATTTGCCTTTCAATTATCATGGACCAATTTTGTGTTCAAAACCAGCCTCTCATTAGCTTCATATCTTTTTTTTCACTTAAAGAAAAAAACTAAAATATAAATTTAGCCACAATGCACAAATATTTATCAGATACAAAAAAAAAAAAGGAATAGGAAACTAGGCTTTTTCCCTAAGATTTTCCAATTTTGGGCAAAATTTCGATGAACTGAAAACTCTCAATTTCGGTCATCCCTAGTGTAGTATACAGTGTACTGTACAATCACACAATCACTGATAGAGTGTAGAGTGATACATTGTATACAAGTCCACTATTTGTGATAATGAACTGTTAGACTTCACCCAGCAATACATGATCAGACTGTGCAATCACACTGCCCCCTAGTGTTGCTGGTCAGAAAGTGCATTCCACAGTACATGGATGGAAAGGGGAGGGGGTAGAGAAAGAGAGAGAGAGGATAGATAGATAGATAGATAGATAGATAGATAGATAGATAGATAGATAGATAGATAGATAGATAGATAGATAGATAGATAGATAGATAGATAGATAGATAGATATAGATAGATAGAGATAGATAGACGTGAGATGATAAGTGAGGATTATGCTGTGAAATAGGAGTGCATTGTAAAAATAAGCCAGTGACACAAAGAGAGAGAGAGGATAGACAGAAAGATAGATAGATAGATAGATAGATAGATAGATAGATAGATAGATAGATAGATAGATATTTCCAGTGTCTGCTGATCATACAGAGCACTGTGGTTCTAGTTATTACCAGCGTCCGGTGGTCATACAGAGCCCTGTGGTTCTATGTAGTTATTTCCAGTGTCCGGTGGTCATACAGAGCCCTGTGGTTCTATGTAGTTATTTCCAGTGCCCGGTGGTCATACAGAGCCCTGTGGTTCTATGTAGTTATTTCCAGTGTCCGGTGGTCATACAGAGCCCTGCGGTTCTACCGTATGTAGTTATTTCCAGTGTCCGGTGTTTATACAGAGCCCTGTAGTTCTATGTAGTTATTCCCAGTGTCCGGTGGTTATACAGAGCCCTGTGGCTCTATGTAGTTATTTCCAGTGTCCGGTGGTTATACAGAGCCCTATGGCTCTATGTAGTTATTTCCAGTGTCCGGTGGTTATACTGGAAATAACTACATAGAATTACAGGGCTCTGTATGACCACCGGACACTGGAAATAACTTCATAGAACTACAGGGCTCTATATGACCACCGGACACTGGAAATAACTACATAGAACCTCAGGGCTCTGTATGACCACCGGACACTGGAAATAACTACATAGAACCGCAGGGCTCTGTATAACCACCGGACACTGGAAATAACGACATAGAACCACAGGGCTCTGTATAACTACCGGGCACTGGAAATAACTACATAGAGCCACAGGGCTCTGTATAACCACCGGACACTGGAAATAACTACATAGAGCCACAGGGCTCTGTATAACCACCGGACACTGGAAATAACTACATAGAGCCACAGGGCTCTGTATGACCACCGGACACTGGAAATAACGACATAGAACCACAGGGCTCTGTATAACCACCGGACACTGGAAATAACTACATAGAACCACAGGGCTCTGTATAACCACCGGACACTGGAAATAACTACATAGAACTACAGGGCTCTGTATGACCACCGGACACTGGGAATAACGACATAGAACCACAGGGCTCTGTATGACCACCGGACACTAGAAATAACTACCGTATTTGCCGGCGTATAAACCGAGTTTTTAGATTTAAAAACATCCCCCGAAAATCGGGGGTCGTCTTATACGCCGGGTATACAATGGATGTGCGGTAATACTGTGTGTACGGTAGCTTCGGCTACATACAGTATACCGCGCTGAGCCAATCACGGCGAGCGATGTATTCTATTAATGAATATGAAGCTACCGTACATACAGTATTACCGCACATCCAGCGGACTGACAGATAAGCCTCCCTGGCGGTCTGATTATTTATTTTTTTGTTCTATTTTTTTTTTACTTTTAAAATTCCCGCCGGTTCCACCCCCTGCAATGCGAACGCTCGCAAGGGACGGAACCCGGAAGACGGAGGACACAGCGGGGATTGTGGACAAGGTAAGAGACTGTAATCCCGGTTATACAGAGCCCTGTGGTTCTATGTAGTTATTTCCAGTGTCCGGTGGTTATACAGAGCCCTGTAGTTCTATGTAGTTATTTCCAGTGTCCGGTGGTCATACAGAGCCCTGTGGCTCTATGTAGTTATTTCCAGTGTCCGGTGGTCATACAGAGCCCTGTGGTTCTATGTAGTTATTTCCAGTGTCCGGTGGTTATACAGAGCCCTGTAGTTCTATGTAGTTATTTCCAGTGTCCGGTGGTCATACAGAGCCCTGTGGCTCTATGTAGTTATTTCCAGTGTCCGGTGGTCATACAGAGCCCTGCCGTTCTGTGTAGTTGCTGGCTGCCATGGTCTAGGTGTCTGTGATTAATAATTGGCTACTTTTGATTCTAAACTTTCCCTGCGATGATCAGCACAGCCAGGCATTAGACAAGGTGATGGGTATCATCCTAGCAGTAAATCATACATTCCATTAGTCTCACGGTAACATTATAGCGTATTTTCACAGGCTGGGGCGGCCGTCTCTCATTTTGCCCCTGGGCTCCGTTTAAACTAATGGCGTCTATGCCCATCTGCTGTGCTGAAGAACCCTCCTGTCACCTCTCTGTTCTAAAGTACTTGGCCATTCTTCTCAAGTGTCAGATCCGTGATTGCTTCTACTACTACCATGTCTACCACCTTGTGTAATGCTAGGTCATTTTCGGTGCTCTGATCATATGTATCTATATACCGTATATGTATATGATCAAATCATGTGTTAGTACGTTAAAATAGTTGTTTTTATGTATGATTTGTAATAATATGTACAGTATATGAGGATGACCACAATGTATTAATATATCAGCAAGCTTTGCTTCCTACTCATCCTCCCATCACACAGGTAATGTCTGCTTGATTAAATGTGGTACACACTCTGCAGTCTTTAACCGCTTGCTGTTCGCCGGTTGTGAAAAAAACGAACGGTAAACTCACATTGGCGAGTTGCCGTTAATAGACAGATTTTTTGTTCTGCTCACGTGCCCCCTAGCACGCGCACGGGCAGAAAAAAAACGTCCATTGTAAACATGTTTCACATACAAGCGATCGACATATCTCTAGCCGTCCGATCGCTTGTATGTGCTCCCTGCGCCCCCCTCTTCTAGTGCCACCGCCTCGCTGTCCCGCCGACGCCCCCCTCCTGCACCCTCACCTTCAATCCGCTGCCCCATCTGCGGCCTGGGACCGGCTCGGGAGGGTGTCAGGAAGAAGATGGGAGGGAGATCAGCACAGGCCTCCTCCATAATTGAAGTCTAGTGAAACACTTCCCGCACTCCAGCATCCCCTCCCCAGGCCTCAGGCCTAGCATGCTGAAGCAGGCTGAACAGCACCCCAACCTGGACTAATCCATGGCTGGCACAAGACAATACAGATGGAACTCCCCTCTATATGTACCCTATCACAGCATGCAACACTGGCTGAGAGAAACCCAGCGATTGGCTGGTGAATTGCACATACACTAACACTGCCCCTCATTGGCTGTCCCATAATACAGTAGAGTCATACTCCACCCAGGTAGGTACATTCAATGACAGAACATCTGGGATAAACCAGATAAATGCCAACTATAATCCATCTAGGCTGACTACAGTCCTGGCAATCACTAGATTTCTAGTAGCCACCTCACAAGAGGTGATGGGGGCCACACATGTATGTATCCTGTAGAATCTATATTCTATTGAATTTCTAAATGCCTCTGAAGCTGTACTGCTGTGTTGTACAGGAAGAGATTGAATCACTAATAGGCGTTGTGTGTCTGTAATCCATCCAATAAATAGAGAATTTTCTGCTTCACTAAATCCTCATAAAATAAACCATATTCAGATGTAATGACAGAGCGATCAAAGCTGTCAAAGTAACAGGGCAGCAGCTGTCACATTGTATTGTCTTCTTTCCAGAATTGTAAGCACTCATAATGGAGCAATACCAGGTATGTGGTAAGAATGACCTTTATGTAGCTATTGTATCATCTCTCTGCTATTAGGGTTACTATGACAACTAATGTAAATAGTGATGTATACAAAGTTTATTTTTTGGTTTTCTGGATTGTCAGGAAGGGAACTGTACAGCTTCCTGTAAGGGGGTAAGGAAGGAAGTGCATGGGAGGAAGGAAGAAGGAATGGAGGAAGTGAGGGAGTAAGAAAGGAAAAAAGAAGGGAGAAAGTAAGGAGGAAACATTGGAAAAAAGTGAGGGAGGGAGAAGGGAAGAAAGGTTAGAAATCAGGGAAGGGGAGAGGGATGTGGGAAGTGGGTGGGGGAAGGAAGAGTGGAAGGAAGAAAGAGAAGGAGGGAGAAGAAAGGAGGAGAGAGAAGAAATGAAGGAAGGAATGATGGAAAAAGGAAGGGGTGAAAGATGGAAGGAATAGAATAATCAATGGAGGAAGAAAGAAAGGAGGGAACATAGGAAGAAATAGAAGAAACGGAGGAAGGAGTGAAAAAATGGAGAAAGACATGTCGGTAGGAAGGAAGGTATGGAGGAAGAAATAGAGAAAGGAAGAGAGGAATAAAGGAAAAATGGAGGGAGGAAGGAAGGTATAGAGGGAGAAATTGAGGGAGGAAGGAAGGAAGGTATAGAGGAAGAAATGGAGAAAGGAAGGAAGGAATAGAGGGAGGAATAGAGGAAGAAAGGGATAGAGGAAGACATGGAGGGTGGAAGGAATGAATAGAGGAAGAAATGGAGAAAGGAACAAAGGAATAGAGGAAGAAATGGAGGGAGGAAGGAAAGAATAGAGGAAGAAATGGAGGAAGGAAGGAATAGAGGAAGAAATGGAGGGAGGAAGGAATAGAGGAAGAAATAGAGGAAGGAATAGAGGAAGAATAGAGAGAGGAAGGAAGGAAGGAATAGAGGAAAAAATGGAGGAAGGAAGGAATAGAGGAAGAAATGGAGGGAAGAAGGAAGGAAGAAATAGAGGAAGGAATAGAAGAAGAATGGAGAGAGGAAGGAAGGGATAGAGGAAGAAATGGAGAAAGGAACAAAGGAATAAATCAAGATATGGAGGGAGGAAGGAAGAAGAGAGGACACAATGGAGGGAGGAAGGAAGGAATGGAGGGAGGAAGGAAGGAATAGAGGAAGAAATGGAGAAAGGAAGGAATTGAGGAATAAATGGAGGAAGGAAGGAAGGAAGGAAGGAAGGAAGGAAGGAAGGAAGGAAGGAAGGAAGGAAGGAAGGAAGGACAGGAGGTAGAATTGGAGGGAGGTAGAATTGGAGGGAGGAAGAATTGGAGGAAGAAACGGAAGGAGGAAGAAGGCAAAAACTTTTGCAATGATTCACTATTTTGGGGTGCCATCTTTGCCATTGCTGAATAAGCAGTAAGGATTAGTTTAAATGATCATTTGGGGTTAGTCCAAGACATGTACTTATTGAGCACTGACATGCGTTCACCAAGTGCTTGGCAGACTTTTATGACACCTGTTTCGTAGCATTTAGGAAGAGTTTGAAAAGCATTTGGTTAGCGTTCCCATTGACTTGTATTAGAGGTATCAGTAAAGTCTCGTTGGGCCTATTTTTTGCATTATTGAAGATTTCCAAATGCTTTTCAAAGCCAATGCCTGTTCTGTAACACAAGCGGAAAGTTTAGTCCACCCCTAAAATGTAGAATGTGTTTGCTTTGCTTGCTTTACTGCTCGTTGTTTTTATTTCACCCGCAAGACTTAGCAGGCATTGCCAACTAGCTAGGCTTGCTAAACCTGCCGAACATCTCAATTCATATCAATGACAAAGTGCCCCAAATGTGCCTCAGACATTTGGGAATCATTAGTGCTTAACAAATGGCTCTTTAATGTGGCAAAACGCATTTCCACTCTACATGCTACAGCCATGTGAACTCAACCTCAGTGTTACAGGCTTCAACACCTCCCAAGAGTTGCTGGCAGAACAAAGAACAGAGATGCAGAGCATGTTTGTCTCAAACACTGTGTACCAACAACTTTGCTAACATTTGCTGTGTAAAACATTTGTGAAACATGACTGTGAAGGTTTTCATTTTTTTTTTAAATGGTTTCCAGATTCTTACCAAACTCCTTCTATCAGCAGTCATGTGACTAGGCCATTATAGTGTTAAAGGAGAACTATGGGGTTAAGTATTTTCCTCATAGTTCTCCTTAGGGTAACGGGAGGACACAAACTAGCGTCCTCCCGTCACCCTAGGCTCAGTATAACGCGAGCTGTAGCTCGCGGTATACTGAGACGCAGCAGCTGAAGCGGATCCCAACAATTGTGCCTTGATCAGCCCAGCTACGTGACTGACAGCTGGCTCTGCCTATCTAGGAGGCAGAGCCAGCTGTACCCGCGCCCTCCCTCGTCCGTTCCGCCAGTCAGCCCTGGAGGATCGGAGCGGGGAGAGGGAAATCCAGCCCCTCCCCCTGTCACAGCAGAAAGCCGTAAAAGGATCGAGAGGTGAGCGATGTGTTCGCTCACCTCCCGATCTACTGAGCCGACCTGGGACAGTCTCATTGTCACAGGTTGACTAGCACTATGAGGTGAGTGGAAAGCACTCACCTCATAGTTCTCCTTTAACACAGGGGTATCAAACTCAATTTAATCGTGGGCCGCATCAACATTATGGCTGCCCTCAAAGGGCCAGTTGTATCTGTAAGACTGTATAAATGTATCTAATCTTTATCATAATTGCCTCTGCATTCGATTATCACTGATTTTAAAGCTACAGGAGCGGTGCGAGGGCCACATGAAATGGCCTGGTGGGCCGGATTTGGCCCCCGGCCTTGAGTTTAACACATGTGTGTTAACAAGAACTGCAAATTATCAGTAATACAGATATACTATTTGTGCACATTTTCAACTCCGACATTTACTAGCTTGTAGCTTATTATTTTATTATTATTTTATTAATATTATTATTTTAGATTTATATAGTATAGTCATGGAGCTGCACAAAGTGTTAAAATGGTGACGTAATGATATATAAAGAACATCGGAACAACAGTTGGATAAAATTGCAGAGACAAATGGATATAGGAATGTACAATGTAGAGGAACTCATAAATGGCTTAGGTTTACATTTTCTTGCATACTGAAAATTATTAAAAAAACATTGACTTCAGCAGCCATTACATTTATTGAGTATTTATTGAGCGGCTAATGTGACAAAAAGGGCATTAGAATTATTTTTTTATTTTTACATTAAAGTGTATGTAAAACTTAGCAATAAGCTTCTCTTGTTTGGTCACTTTTGCTTTGTTCATATACACAGGGCAGCACAGTGGCGTAGTGGTTAGCACTTCTGTGCTTGGCAGGCTTTTGTGATACCTCTCAGCAGCTACGCAGACGGTATGATGACTTGCTGACTTGGCAGAATCCACAGGCAGCTTAAAGCGTATCTTAACCTAAAACACAAAACATTTAAAGGAGAACTATGAGGTTAGTGTTTTCCCCCATAGTTCTCCTTAGGGTAACGGGAGGACACAAACTAGCGTCCTCCCGTTACCCTAAGCCCAGTATACCGCGAGCTACAGCTCGCGGTATACTGAGACGCCGGAGCGGATCCCGAGTTATACGACGGGATCCGCCCAGCTGCGTGAGTGACAGCTGGCTCTGCCTATCTAGAGGCAGAGCCAGCTGTACCCGTCCCCTCCCCCGTCCGTTCAGCCAGTCAGCGCTGGCAGATCAGAGCGGGGGAGAGGGGAATCCAGCCCCTCCCCCTGTCACGGCAGAGAGCCGTGACAGGATCGAGAGGTGAGCGAACCCGGTATGTGTTCGCTCACCTCCCGATCTACTGAGCCGACCTGTGACAGTCTCATTGTCACAGGTCGGCTAGAACTATGAGGTGAGTGAAAAGCACTCACCTCATAGTTCTCCTTTAATATATTGCAGCATACCGATCCTTAGATGTACAGTTGTATTAGGTTTTTGTTTTTCTCTGACTTCTCTTTATTCTCACATGGTGAGCCTACCAGCAACACACTTCCTGTCCTAGGGTGACAACGCTCATGCGCTGTACTGTATCTATGAAGGAGCTGTGTTGTCACCCTAGTCTGCTCTCCTGTATTAGATTGCAAACACATCCCCCCTCCTGATAACCATTAGATAGGAAGGAGGTGTCCTGTAGTTCAAAGGAGAAACTATGAAAGGCTGAGAAGGTTGTTTGATATTTCAGTTTAGAGTGCAAGAAGTAAAGAAGACACTAACTTTCTCTTGGGGTCAACAAGTATTGTTCTGTATTTGCTGAAAATGTATTTAGCCTAAAAAGAAAACGAATGCAGCCACCACATCTGAGGACTGTTTATATGCACTGTATCAGATTTTTGTTCTTGGGTTTAGATATGCTTTTAACTCTTTAATAAGACAGAGAGGTTGAATTCAACATAGTTTTTGTCAGAAAAGTGCAATGCGGAGGATGTTTTTTCCAGTTCTTCTAAGTGTAAGAAGACAATTACCTTTTAACCCCTGACTGCTGTGGTGAAGGAAACTAACCTACAGCAGGGTGATTCAGTGAGTACCTAGCTATGAACTGTACTAACTAGAGACAAAACAGGAAGGGGGAACAGAGGAACATACCAAAGTCACAGATACCGAAAATAATATGCTGCCGTGGCAGCACAATCGCTCTGAGTTCTCATATTGGGGCTACAGAACAAGTCCCCGTTCACACCTAGACATTTTGTTGCTCAAAGCTATACACAACAAAACGCTCAGGTGTAAACAGGGACCATACTTCAGGGAAGTATTAGGGGTCTAAGCAGCCCCCTGATATTTCCCTTTTAAAATAGAAAAAGAAATTGAGGACACAGAGTCCTCAATCTCTTTTTCTGCAGCATCTGTTCTAAATGAATGGGAAGTATAGAAGCTTCCCATTCATTCAGAAAATATTTACTATCATCCAGTTTCTGAATGGGGAGAAGCCTCTGTACAGAGTGCTACTAACCATTGAGAAACTCATGAATGGACAGGAAGTGATATAAAGCACTTCCTGTTCATTTTATAACTGGGGACATATAGTACTATGTGTCCCCAGTTATTTACAAACACTGGAGTGATCAGCTGATCGCTCCAGTGTTTGCTCTGCACAGAGGATCGGAACATATCACTGATATGTACCGATTCTCCGCCGCTCGGCCACGCACAGAGCACAGTCTGCAGCTTCAGCCAGCGGGGGGGGGGGGG